>NW_024755307.1:0-20496 GCF_018991925.1 Homarus americanus
GTGGTGGACTGTGGGGAGTTGATCCTGTAGATGCAGCAGCAGCAGGTGATGGTAGTGGACTGTGGGGAGTTGATCCTGTAGGTGCAGCAGCAGCAACAACAACAACAACAGCAGCAGCAGCATGAGAGCAGCAGCAGCAGCAGGAGGTAGTGGTGTCAGCGGCCTGTGGGGAGTTGATCCTGTAGCTGCAGTATTAGCAACAGGTGGTGGTGGTTGACTGTGGGGTGTTGATCCTGTAGGTGCAGCAGCAGCAGGTGGTGGTAGTGGACTGTTTGGGAGTTGATCTTGTATGTGCAGCAGCAATAGCAGGTGTGTGGTGGACTGTGGGGGAGTTGATACCTGTAGGTGGGCAGCAGCAGGTGGCGGTGGACTGTGGTGAGGTTGATCCTATAGGTAAATTAGCAGCAGCAGCAGCAACAATAATAACAGTAGCAGCAGCAGGTGGTGGTGGTGGTCTGTGGGGAGTTGATCCTGTAGGTGAAGCAGCAGCAGCAGTAACAACAATAACAGTAGCAGCAGCAGGTGGTGGTGGACTATGAGGGAGTTGATCTTGTAGGTGCAGCAGCAGCAGCAGGTGGTGGTGGTGGACTGTGAGGAGTTGATCCTGTAGGTGCAGCAGCAGCAGCAACAACAACAACAACAAGAACAGCAGCAGCTGCAGGTGGTGGTGGGTGTACTGTGGGGAGTTGATCCTAGCAGGTGCAGCAGCAGCAGCAGGTGGTGGTGGTGGACTGTGGGGTTGATCCTGTAGGTGCAGCAGCAGCAGCAACAACAACAACAACAAGAACAGCAGCAGTTGCAGGTGGTGGTAGTGTACTGGGGGAGTTGATACCTGTAGGTGCAGCAGCAGCAGCAGCAAGTGGCGGTGGACTGTGGGGGAGTTGATCCTGTAGGTAAATTAGCAGCAGCAGCATCAACAGCAACAATAATAACAGTACAGCAGCAGGTGGTGGTGGTGGTCTGTGGGGGATTGCCTGTGGTGCAGCAGCAGCAGCAGCAGGTGGCGTGGACTGTGGGAGTTGATCCTGTAGGTAAGTAACAGCAGCATCAGCAGCAACAACAATAACAGTAACAGCAGCAGGTGGTGGTGGTGGTCTGTGGGGAGTTGATCCTGTAGGTGCAGCAGCAGCAGCAGGTGGTGGTGGACTGTGGGGAGTTGATCCTGTAGGTAAATAGCAGCAGCAGATAACAACAACAATAACAGTAACAGCAGCAGGTGGTGGTGGTGGTCTGTGGGGAAGTTGATCCTGTGAGTGCAGCAGCAGCAGCAAGTGGCGGTGGACTGTGGGAGTTGATCCTATAGGTAAATTAGCAGGCAGCATCAACAGCAACAATAATAACAGTAGCAGCAGCAGGTGGTGGTGGTGGTCTGTGGGAGATTGATCCTGTAGGTGCAGCAGCAACAGCAGGTGGTGGTGGTGTGGACTGTGGGGAGTTGATCCTGTAGGTGCAGCAGCAGCAGCAGCAACAACAAGAACAGCAGCAGTGCAGGTGGTGGTGAGTGTACTGGGGAGTTGATCCTGTAGGTGCAGCAGCAGCAGCAGCAGGTGGCGGTGGACTGTGGGGAGTTGATCCTATAGGTAAATTAGCAGCAGCATCAACAGCAACAATAATAACAGTAGCAGCAGCAGGTGGTGGTGGTGGTCTGTGGGGAGTTGATCCTGTAGGTGCAGCAGCAGCAGTAGGAGCAAGAACAGCAGCCCAGCAGCAGCAGCAGGTGGTGGTGGTGGGCTGGTGAGGTGATCCTGTAGGCACAGTGGCAGCCAGTGGTTTTGGTGGATTGTGGGAGGTGATCCTGTAGGTGCAGCAGCAGCAGCAGGTGGTGGTGGTGGACTGTGGGGAGTTGATCCTGTAGGTGCAACATCAACAGCAGGTGGTGGTGGTGGACTGGGGAGTTGATCCTGTAGTGCAGCAGCAGAAGGTGGTGGTGGTGGACTGTGGGGAGTTGATCCTGTAGGTGCAGCAGGTGGTGGTGGTGGACTGTGGGGGAGTTGATTCTGTAGGAGCAGCAGCAGCAGGAGGTGGTGGTGGTGGACTGTGGGGGAGGTGATCCTGTAGGTGCAGCTGCAGGTGGTGGTAGTGGACTGTGGGGGAGTTGATCCTGTAGGTGCAGCAGCAACAACAGCAGCAGGAGCAGCAGCAGGTGGTGATGGTGGACTGTGGGGGAGTTGATCCTGTAGGTGCAGCAGCAGGTGGTGGTAGTGTGTTGGGAGTTGATCCTGTAGGTGCAGCAAGCAGCAGGTGGTGGTGGACTGTGGGGAGTTGATCCTGTAGGTAAAGTAGCAGCAGCAGGTGGTGGTGGTGGTGGTCTGTGGGGACTTGATCCTGTAGTTGCAGCAGCAGCAGTAGCAGCAACACAGCAGCCCACCAGCAGGTGGTGGTGGTGGACTGTGGGGAGTTGATCCTGTAGATGCAGCAGCAGCAGGTGATGGTAGTGGACTGTTGGGAGTTGGTTCTGTAGGTGCAGCAGCAGCAGCAGGTGGTGGTGGACTGTGGGGAGTTGATCCTGTAGGTGCAGCAGCAGGTGGTGGACTGTGGGGAGTTGATCCTGTAGCTGCAGCAGTGGCAGGTGGTGGTAGTGGACTGTTGGGAGTTGATTCTGTAGGTGCAGCAGCAGCAGCAGGTGGTGGTGAACTGTGGGGAGTTGATCCTGTAGGTGCAGCAGAGCAGCAGCAGGTGGTGGTGGTGGTCTGTGGGGACTTGATCCTGAGGTGCAGCAGCAGCAGTAGCAGCAACAACAGCAGCCCAGCAGCAGGTGGTGGTGGTGGTGTGGGGAGTTGATCCTGTAGACAGCAGCAGCAGGTGATGGTAGTGGACTGTGGGAGTTGATCCTGCAGGGTGCAGCAGCACAACAGCAGCAGAGGCAACAGCAGCAGGTGGTGAGTGGCGGCGCCTGTGGGGGGAGTTGATCCTGTGGGTGCAGCAGCAGGTGGTGGTGGTGGTGGACTGTGGGGAGTTGATCCTGTTGGCACAGCAGCAGCAGGTGGTGGTAGTGGACTGTGGGGAGTTGATTCTGTAGTTGCAGCAGCAGCAGGTGGAAGGTGGTGGACTGTGGGGGAGTTGATCCTGTGGAGTGGCAGCAGCAGGTGATGGTAGTGGACTGTTGGGAGTTGGTTCTGTAGGTGCAGCAGGGCAGCAGGAGATGGTGGACTGTGGGGAGTTGATCCTGTAGGTGCAGCAGCAGGTTGTGGTGGTGGCCTGTGGGGGAGTTGATCCTGTAGCTGCAGCAGCAGCAGTAGCAACAACAACAGCCCAGCAGCAGGTTGGTGGTGGACTGTGGGAGTTGATCCTGTAGATGCAGCAGCAGCAGGTGATAGTAGTGGACTGTAGGGAGTTGATCCTGTAGGTGTTGCAGCACAGAACAACAGCAGCAGCAGTAACAGGAGCAGCAGCAGCAGCAGCAGATGGTGGTGTCGGCCCTTTGGGGGAGTTGATCCTGTAGGTGCAGCAGCAGCAGCAGCAGCAGGTGGTGGTTGTGTGACTTTGGGGAGTTGATCCTGTGGGTGCAGCAGCAGCAGCAGCAGGTGGTGGTGGACTGTGGGGGATTGATCCTGTAGGTAAAGCAGCAGCCGCAGCAGCAACAACAATAACAGCAGCAGCAGCAGGTGGTGGTGGTGGTCTGTGGGGAAGTTGATCCTGTAGGTGCAGCAGCAGCAGCAGCAGTAGCAGCAACAACAACAGCCCCAGAAGCAGCAGCAGCAGCAGCAGGTGGCGGTGGACTGTGGGGAGTTGATCCTGTGGGTAAAGTAGCAGCAGCAACAGCAACAACAATAACAGTAGCAGCAGCAGGTGGTGGTAGTGGATCTGTGGGGGAGTTGATCCTGTAGGTGCAGCAGCAGCAGTAGCAGCAACAACAACAGCCCCAGAAGCACAGCAGCAGCAGCAGCAGCAGCACGTGGTGGTGGTGGACTGTGGGAGTTCATCCTGTAGGTGCAGCAGCACTCAGCAGGTGATGGTGGTGTACTATGAGGGAGTTGATCTGTAGGTGCAGCAGCAGAAGGTGGTGGTGGTGGACTGTGGGAGTTGATCTGTAGGTGCAGCAGCATCAGCAGGTGATGGTGGTGGACTGTGAGGAGTTGATCCTGTAGGGCAGCAGCAGGAGGAGGAGCAGCAGCAGCAGGGAGGTGGTGGTGGTGGACTGTGGGGAGGGGTGATCCTGTAGGTGCAGCTGCTGGTGAGGTGTGGACTGTGGGGAGTTGATCCTGTGGGTGCAGCAGGGAGCAGCAGCAGGTGGTGGTGGTGGACTGTGGGGAGTTGATCCTGTAGGTGCAGCAGCAGCAGGTGGTGTGGTGGACTGTTGGGAGTTGATCCTGTAGGTGCAGCAGCAGCAGCAGCAGGTGGTGGGTGGACTGTGGGGAGTTGATCCTGTAGGTAAAGTATCAGCAGCAGCAGGTGGTGGTGGTGGTCTGTGGGGACTTGAGCCTGTAGGTGCAGCAGCAGCAGTAGCAGCAACAACAGCAGCCCAGCAGCAGGTAGTGGTAGTGGACTGTTGGGGAGTTGATCCTGTAGGTGCAGCAGCAGCAGGTGGTGGTGGTGGTCTGTGGGGAGTTGATCCTGTAGGTGCAGCAGCAGCAGTAGCAGCAACAGCAGCCCAGCAGCAGGTGGTGGTGGTGGACTGAGGGGTTGATCCTGTAGGTGCAGCAGCATCAGCAGGTGATGGTGGTGGACTAGGAGGAGTTGATCCTGTAGGACAGCAGCAGCAGGAGGCAGCAGCAGCAGGAGGTGGTGGTGGTGGACTGTGGGAGAGTGATCCTGTGGGTGCAGCTCCTGGTGGTGGTAGTGGACTGTGGGAGTTGATCCTGTAGGTGCAGGGCAGGGCAGCAGCAGGTGGTGGTGGTGGACTGTGGGGAGTTGATCCTGTAGGTGCAGCAGGTGGTGGTGGTGGACTGTGGGAGTTGATCCTTATAGGAGCAGCAGACATAGCAGCAGCAGCAGGAGGTGGTGGTGGTGGACTGTGGGGAGTTGATCCTGTAGGTGCAGCAGGTGGTGGTGGTGGGCTGTGGGGGTGATCCTGTTGGTGCAGCAGCAGCAGGTGGTGATGGGTGAACTGTTGGGGTGATCCTGTAGGTGCAGCAGCAGGTGGTGGTGGTGTGGACTGTGGGGAGTTGATCCTGTAGGTGCTGCAACAACACAGCAACAGCAGCAGCAGCAGATGGTGGTAGTGGACTGTGGGTGAGTTGATCCTGTAGGTGCAGCAGCAACAACAACAACAAAAAGCAGCAGCAGGTGGTGGTAGTGTACTGTGGGGGAGTTGATCCTGTAGGTGCAGCAGCAGCAGCAGGTGGTGATGGTGACTGTGGGGAGATGATCCTATAGGTGCAGCAGCAACAGCAGGTGGTGGTGGTGGATTGGGGAGTTGATCCTGTAGTGCAGCAGCAGCAGCAGGTGGTGGTGGGCTGTGGTGGAGTTGATCCTGTGGGTGCAGGCTGTAGCAGGTGGTGGAGTGGACTGTGGGGAGTTGATCCTGTAGGTGCTGCAACAACTGCAAGCAACCAGCAGTAGCAGCAGGTGGTGGTAGTGGACTGTGGGTGATTTGATCCTGTAGGTGCAGCAGCAGCAGCAACAACAACAAGAGCAGCAGCAGGGTGGTGGTGGTTGACTGTGGGAGTTGATGCTGTAGGTGCAGCAGCAGCAACAACAGCACCAGGTGGTGGTGGTGGACTGTGGGGAGTTGATCTTGGCTGCAGCATTAGCAACAGGTGGTGTTGGTTTGACTGTGGGAGTTGATCCTGTAGCTGCAGCATTAGCAACAGGTGGTGTTGGTTGACTGTGGAGTTGATGCTGTAGGTGCAACAGCAGCATCAGCAGCGCAACAGCAGCAGCAGCAGGTGGTGGTAGTGGACTGTGGGAGTTGATCTTGTAGGTGCAGTAGCAGCAGGTGGTGATGGTGAAATGTGGAGTTGATCCTGTAGGTGCAGCAGCAGCAGGTGGTGGTAATGGACTGTGGGTGAGTTGATCCTGTAGGTGCAGCAGCAGCAACAACATGGAGCAGCAGCAGTGGTGGTAGTGTACTGTGGGGGAGTTGATCCTGTAGGTGCAGCAGCAGGTGCTGGTGGACTGTGGAGTTGATCCTGTAGGTGCAGCAACAACAACAACATAAGCAGCAGCAGCAGGTGGTGGTGTTGTGGACTGTGGGGAGTTGGTTCCTGTGGCTGCAACATTAGCAATAGGTGGGGTGGTTGACTGTGGGGGTTGATCCTGTAGGTGCAGCAGCAGTAACAGCAGCAACAGCAACAACAACAACAACAACAAGAACAGCATCACCAGCAGCAGCATGTGGTAGTAGTGTACTTTGGGGAGTTGATCCTGTAGGTGCAGCAGCTGCAGGTGTCGGTGGACTGTGGGGAGTTGATCCTGTAGGTGCAGCAGCAGCAGCAGGTGTCAGTGGACTGTGGGGAGTTGATCCTGTAGGTAAAGTAGCAGCAGCAGCAGCAACAACAACAACAATAATAACAGTAGCAGCAGCAGGTGGTGAGGTGGTGGTCTGTGGAGAGATTGATCCTGGGTGCAGCAGCAGCAGTAGCAGCAACAACGCAGCCGTAGCAGCAGCAGCAGCAGCAGGTGGTGGTGGTGGAGGTGGACTGTGGGGAGTTGATCCTGTAGGTGCAGCAGCAGCAGCAGGTGGTGGTGGTGAACTGTTGGGGAGTTGATCCTGTGGGTGCAGCAGCAGGTGGTGGTGGTAGTGGACTGTGGGGGAGTTGATCCTGTAGGTGCTGCAACAACAACAGCAGCAGCTGGCAGGTGGTGGTAGTGGGCTGTGGGGAGTTGGTTCTGTAGGTGCAGCAGCAGCAGCAGGTGGTGGTGGTGGACTGTGGGGAGTTGATCCTGTGAGTTGCAGCAGGTGGTGGTGGTGGACTGTGGGGGTTGATCCTGTAGCTGCAGCATTGGCAGGTGATGGTGAGTGGACTGTGGGGAGTTGATTCTGTAGGTGCAGCAGCAGCAGCAGGTGAGGTGGTGGTGGTCTGTGGGGGACTTGATCCTGTAGGTGGCAGCAATAGTAGCAGCAACAACAGCAGCCCAGCAGCAGGTGGTGGTTTGTGGACTGTGGGGGAATGATCCTGTAGATGCAGCAGCAGCAGGTGATGGACTGTGGGGAGTTGATCCTGTACGTGCAGGCAACAAAAACAACAGCAGCAGTAGTAGCAGCAGCAGCAGGTGGTAGAGTGGCGGCGGCGCTGGGGAGTTGATCCGCAGGTGCAGCAGGTGGTGGTTGGTGGCCTGTTGGGGACTTGATCCTGTAGCTGCAGCAGCAGCAGCAGCAGGTGGTGGTGGACTGTGGGAGTTGATCCTGTGGTGGAGCAGCAGCAGCAGGTGGTGATAGTGGACTGTGGGAGTTGATCCTGTATGTGCAGCAGCAACAGGTGGTTATGGTGGACTGTGGGGAGTTGATCTTGTAGGTGCAGCAGCTGCAGCAACAGCAGCAGCAGCAGCAGGTGGTGGTGGTGGAGGTGGACTGTGAGGGAGTTGATCCTGTAGGGTGCAGCAGCAGCAGGTGGTGGTGGTGAACTGTTGGGGAGTTGATCCTGTAGGTGCAGCAGGTGGTGGTGGTAGTGGATGTGGGGGAGTGAGTTGATCCTGTAGGTGCTGCAACAGCAACAGCAGCAGCAGCAGCAGGTGGTGGTGGGCTGTGGGGAGTTGATCCTGTATGGGTGCAGCAGCAGCAGCAGGTGGTGATGGTGTGAACTGTTGGGGAGTTGATCCTGTGGGTGCAGCAGCAGGTGGTGTGGTGGTGGCGTGTGGACTGTGGGGAGTTTGGATCCTGTGAGTGCTACCTTCCAGAAAAGCAGCAACAGCAGCAGCAGCAGCAGCAGCAGATGGTGAGCAGTGGACTGTATGGGTGGGATTGATCCTCACTGTGGTGCAGCAGCAACAGGCACAGCAACAACAAGAGCAGCAGCAGGTGGTGGTAAAGTGGCATGGAGTTGATCCTGTGGGTGCCGCAGCAGCAGCAGCAGGTGGTGATGGTGAACTGTGGGGGAGATGATCCTGGGTGCAGCAGCAACAACCCAGGTAGTGGTGGTGGATTGGGGAGCTGATCCTGTAGGTGCAGCAGCAGCAGGTGTTGGTGGGCTGTGGTGGGTTGATCCTGTAGGTGCAGCAGCTGTAGCAGAGTGGTGATGGGGGACAGTCCTGGGTGCTACCTTAACAACATAGCTGCAACAGCAGCAGTAGCAACAGGTGGTAGTGTGGACTGTGGGGAGTTGATGCTGTGGGGCCGCAGCAGCAGCACCAGATGGTGATGGTGGACTGTGCCAGGTTGATCCTGTGGCACAGCATGCAACAGGTGGTGTTGGTTGACTGTGGGGAGTTGGATATGGAACAACAGCAGCATCCTTATAACAGAGGGTGGTAGTGGACTGTGCAGTTCAGTCTGTGATTTTGGCAGCAGCAACAGCAGGTGGTGGTAGAAAGTGGACTGTGGGGAGTTGATCCTGTGGTGCAGTAGCAGCAGGTGGTGATGAGTGGTGAACTGTGGGGAGTTGATCCACCTTGGGTGCATGGCAGCAGGTGGTGGTAGTGGACTGTGGGTGAGTTGATCCTGTAGGTGCATGGCGACAACAGCAGCAGCAGGTGGTGGTAGTGTACTGTGTGGAGTTGATCCTGTAGGTGCAGCAGCAGGTGCTGGTGGACTGTGGAGACTGGAGTCCTGTGGGTGCGACTTCATATATAACCTTATAAGCAGCAACATGGTGGTGGTAGTGGACTGTGGGGCAGTTGGTTCTGTGGTGCAGCAGCAGCAGGTGGTGGGGAAGTGGGTGGCTGTGGGGGTTGAATCCTGTGGTTTTAGCAACAGCAGGATGGTGGTGATGGACTGTGGGGGAGTTGATGCTATGGGTGCCTTGGGAGCAACAGGTGGTGAAGTGGACTGTGGGAGAGGTGATCCTGCTTCAGAGTGCAGTGGCAGCAGCAATTGGTGGTGGTGGAGCTGTGGGGTAGTTGGATCTCTATGGGGTGCAGCTGCTGGAGGTGAACAGTGAGCTGTGGGGGAGTTGATTCCTTGGGTGCAGCAGCAACAGCAAGCAGCAACAACAACAGCAGCAGCAACAGGTGATGGTAGTTGGCTGTAGGGGAGTTGATCCTGTGGAAGTGCAGCAGCAACAGCAGGTGGTGGTGTTAGTGGACTGGGGGAGGTGATGAAATCCTTTAAGTGCGGCAGTAGAAAGGTGGTGGTGGAGTGGACTGTGGGGGACTGATCCTCATAGGCGCAGCAGGTGGTGAGTGTTGGACTGTGGAGGAGTTGATCCTGTGGGCAGCAGGCAGGTGGTGAGTGGTGGACTGTGGATGTGTCATCCTGTAGGTGCAGCAGCAAGGGTGATGGTGGTGGACTGTGGGGAGTTGATCCTGGGTGCAGCAGCAGCAGGTAGTGATGGTGGACTGGTGAGGAGGGGGATCCTGCCAGGCACCAGTGCCAGCAGCAGGTGGTGATGGTGGACTGTGGGTGAGGTGATCGTGTGGGTGCAGCAGCTTTGGCAGCAGGTGGTGGTGGTGGACTGCATGGGCAGGTTAGTCCATAGCCAGGATGACAAGCAACAGCCTTGGGTGGTGGTGGTGGATTATGGGGAGTGCAGATTTCTGTAACCCAGGTGCAGGGGAGCAGCAGCAACAACAACAACTGCAACCCCAGCAGCAGCAACACGTGGTGAGTGGCGGCGGCCTGTGGGGAAGTTGATCACCATAGCTGCAACATTAGCAACAGGTGGTGGTGGTTGACATGGGAGGATTTGGTGCTGTAGGTTTGGCAGCAACAACAGCAACAGTAGGTGGTGGTGGTGGTGGTGGACTGTGGGGAAGTTGATCCTGTAGCTGCACCATTAGCAACAGGTGCTGGTGGTGGTTTGACTGTGGGGAGTTGAAGCTGTAGGTGCAGCAGCAGCATCAGCGACAGCAGCAGCAGCAGTGGTGGTAAGTGGACTGTTGAGGAGTTGATCCTCTTGGGGTGCAGCAGCAGCAGGTGTGGGACTGTGGGGGAGTTGATCCTGTAGGTGCAGCAGCAGCAGGTGGTGGCAGTGGACTGTGGGTGAGTTGATCCACTGTGGAGAGTTGATCTCGTGGTGCAGCAGCAGCAGCAGCAGCAGCAGCAGCAGCAACAACAACAACAACAACAACAACAACAACAACAAAAGAACAGCATCACCAGCAGCAGCATGTGGTAGTAGTGACTTTGGGGAGTTGATCCTGTATAGCAGCGCAGCAGGTTGGCGGTGGACTGTGGGGAGTTGATCCTGTAGGTAAAGCAGCAGCAGCAGTTGTTAACAACAACAACAATAACAACAGCAGCAGGTGGTTGTGGTGGTCTGTGAGAGTTGATCCTGTGGTGCAGCAGCAGCAGTAGAGCAACAACAGCAGCCAGCAAATGTGCAGGCGCAGGTGGTGGTGGTGGACTGTGAGGAGTTGATCCTGTAGGTGCAGCAGCAACAACAGCAGCCAGCAGCAGGTGGTGGTAGTGGGCTGTGGGGAGAGTTGATCCAGCGTTGTTGCAGCAGGTGGTGATGGTGAACGCTTGGGAGTTGATCCTGTAGGTGCAGCAGCAGGTGGTGGTAGTGACCGTGGGGAGTTGATCGTAGGTGCTGCAACAACAACAGCAACAGCAGCAGCAACAGCAGCAGATGGTGGTAGTGGATCTGGGGTGAGTTGATCCCAGCGTTAAGCAGCAACAACAAACGCTGCTGGCAGTGCACCGGTTGATCCTGTGGGCGCGCTGCAGCAGCAGGTGGTGATGGTGAACTGTGGGGAGATGATACTTAGGTGCGGCAGCAGCGGCAGGGTGGTGCATTGGGGTTGATCCCGGCGCAGCAGCAGCAGGTGGTGGTGGCTGTGGTGGAGCTGATCCTGTAGCGTGCAGCTGCAGCAGGTGGTGGTAGTGGACTGTGGGGAGTTGATCCTGTAGGTGCTGCAACAACAACAACAACATCAACGCAGCAGCAGCAGCAGGTGGTGGTGGGACTGTGGGTGAGTTGATCCTGTGGTGCAACAGCAGCAGCAGCAGCAACAACAACAAAGCGAGCAGCGGCAGGTGGTGGTGGTTGACTGTGGGGGAGTTGATGCTGTAGTGAACAGCAGCAACAGCGAGCAGCAGTAGTTGGATAGGGATCGGGGGAGTTGATCCGTGGGGCAGTAGCAGCAGGTGGTGATGGTGAACTGTGGGAGCTGATCCTGTAGGTGCAGCATCAGCAACAGGTGGTTGTTGACAGGGGAGTGATCCTAGCTGCAGCATTAGCAACAGGTGGTGTTATTGACTGGGGGAGATGCTGTAGGTGCAACAGCAGCAAACAGCAGCAGCAGCAGTTGCAGTGGACTGTGGGGAGTTGATCCTGGCAGCAGCAGCAGCAGGTGGTGATGGTGAACTGTGGGGAGTTGATCCGTAGGTGCAGCAGCAGCAGGTGGTGGTAGTGGACTGTGGGTGAGTTGATTCTGAAGGTTCAGCAGCAACAACAATAGAGCAGCAGCAGGTGGTAGTGTACTGTGGGGAGTTGATCCTGTGCGGCGCAGCAGGTGCTGGTGGACTGTGGAGTTGATCCTGTAGGTGCAGCAACAACAACAACAACACAAGCAGCAGCAGCGGTGGTGGTAGGACCGTGGGGCAGTTGATTCTGTGTGCAGCAGCAACAGCAGGTGGTGGTGGTGGACTGTGGGGAGTTGATCCTGTATGCAGCAGGCAGTAGGTGGTGGAGTGGACCGTGGGTGAGTTGATCCGTAGGTTCAGCAGCAACAACAATAAGAGCAGCAGCAGGTGGTGGTATGTGGGGGGGAGTTGATCCGTGGCGGCAGCAGGCGGTGGTGGTAGTGGACTGTGGGTGAGTTGATCCTGTAGGTTCAGCAGCAACAAATAGCGCAGCAGCAGGTGGTGGTAGTGGTACTGTGGGGGAGTTGATCCTGGCGGCAGCAGGTGCTGGTGGACTGTGAGTTGATCCTGTAGGTGCAGCAACAACAACAACAACAAAGCAGCAGCAGCGGTGGTGGTAGTGGACTGTGGGGCAGTTGATTCTGTGGTGCAGCAGCAACAGCAGGTGGTGGTGGTGGACTGTGGGGAGTTGATTCTGGCAGCAGCAGCAACAACAACAACATAAGCAGCAGCAGCGGGTGGTGGTAGTGGACTGTGGGGCAGTTGATTCTGTAGGTGCAACAGCAGGTGCTGGTGGTGGATCAGGCAGTTGATTCCAGGCGGTGCAGCAGCAACAGCAGGTGGTGGTGGACTGTGGGGCAGTTGATTTGGCGGTGCAGCAGCAACAGCAGGTGGTGGTGGTGGAGGACTGTGGGGCAGTTGATTCTGTAGGTGCAGCAGCAACAGCAGGATGGTGGTGGTGGACTGTGGGGGAGTTGATGCTATAGGTGCAGCAGCAGCAGCAGGTGGTGGTGGACTGTGGGAGAGGTGATTCTGTAGGTGCAGTGGCAGCAGCAGGTGGTGGTGGTGGACTGTGGGGTAGTTGATCCTGTAGGTGCAGCTGCAGGGGTGGTGGTAGACTGTGGGGGAGTTGATTCCTTGGGTGCAGCAGCACCAACAGCAGCAGCAACAGCAGCAGCAACAGGTGATGGTGGTTGAAAGTGGGGAGTTGATCCTGTGGGTGCAGCAGCAACAGCAGGTGGTGGTGGTGGACTATGGAGGTAATCCTTTAAGTGCAGCAGTAGAGGTGGTGGTGTGGACTGTGGGGAGTTGATCCTGTAGGTGCAGCAGGTGGTGGTGTTGGACTGTGGGAGTTGATCCTGTAGGAGCAGCAGCAGCAGGTGGTGGTGGTGGACTGTGGTGGATGTAATCCTGCTAGGTGCAACAGCAGGTGGTGGTGGTGGACTGTGGTGGAGTTGATCCTGTGGGTGCAGCAGCAGCAGCAGGTGGTGGTGGTGGATTATGGGGAGGTGATCCTGTAGGTGCAGGAGCAGCAACAACAACAACTACAGCAGCAGCAGCAGCAGCAGCAGCACGTGGTGGTGGCGGCGGCCTGTGGGGAGTTGATCCTGTAGGTGCAGTAGCAGGTGGTGGTGGTGGTCTGTGGGGGAGTTGATCCTGTGGCTGCAGCATTAGCAACAGGTGGTGGTGGTTGACTGGGGGGAATTGATGCTGTAGGTGCAGCAGCAGCAACAGCAGCAGTAGGTGGTGGTGGTGGACTGTGGGGAGTTGATCCTGTAGCTGCAGCATTAGTAACAGGTGCTGCTGGTGGTTGACTGTGGGGAGTTGATGCTGTAGGTGCAGCAGCAGCATCAGCAGCGACAGCAGCAGCAGCAGGTGGTGGTAGTGGACTGTTGGAGTTGATCCTGTACGTGCAGCAGCAGCAGCAGGTGACGGTGGACTTTGGAGTTGATCCTGTAGGTGCAGCAGCAGGTGGTGGCGATGGACTGTGGGTGAGAGTTGATCCTGTAGGTGGAGGCAGCAGCAGCAACAACAAGAGACAGACTGCTGGTGGTAGTGTACTGTGGGGAGTTGATCCTAGGTGCAACAGCAGGTGGTGGTGGACTGTGATGGAGTTGATCCTGTAGGTGCAGCAACAACAACAACAACAAATAAGCAGCAGCAGCAGGTGGTGGTAGTGGCCTGTGGGGCAGTTGATTCTGTAGGTGCAGCAGCAGCAGCAGGTGGTGGTGGTGGACTGTGGGGAGTTGATCCTGTGGGTGCAGCAACAACAGCAGGATGGTGGTGGTGGGACTGTGGGGGGTTGATCCTGTGGGTGCAGCAGCAGGTGGTGTGTGTGTACTGTGGGGAGTTGATCCTGTGGGTGCAACAGCAGTTGGTGGTGTGGACTGTGATGGAGTTGATCCTGTGGGTGCAGCAACAACAACAACAACAACATAAGCAGCAGCAGGTGGTAGTAGTGGACTGTGGGGAGCAGTTGATTCTGTAGGAGTGCAGCAGCAGGTGTGGTGGTGGTGGACTGTGGGGAGTTGATCCTGTTGGTGCAGCGCAGCTGCAGGTGGTGGTGGTATACTGTTGGGAGTTGATCCTGTAGGGTGCAGCAGCAGCAGGAGGTGGTGGTGTGGGAGGTGATCCTCTAACGTGTAGCAGCAGCAGTAGTGGTGGACTGTGGGGAGATGATCCTGTAAGCATGCAACAGCAGGGGTGGTGGTGGTGGACTTTGGGAAGTTGATCCTGTAGGTGCAGCAGCAGCAGCAGGCGGTGGTGGACTATGGGAGGTGATCTTGTAGGTACAGTGGCAGCAGCAGTTGGTGGTGGTGGACTGTGGAGGAGGTGATCCTATGGGATGCAGCGCTGGAGGTGGTGGTGGACTGTGGGGAGTTGATCCTGTAGGTAAAATGCTTGCAGCAGCAAACAATAACAGTAGCAGCAGCAGGTGGTGGTGGTGGTCTGTGGGAGTTGATCCTGTGGGTGCAGGAGCCAGTGCAGCAGCAGCAGCAGGTGGTGGTGGTGGTCTGTGGGAGGTTGATCCTGTAGGTGCAGGAGCAGCAGTAGTTGCAACAACAATACAGTGCAGGCAGGTGGTGGTGGTGGACTGTGGGGTAGGTGATCCTGTAAGTGCAGCAGCAGGTGGTGGTGGACTGTGGGTCGATGATCCTATAGGTGCAGCTGCAGGAGTGGACTGTGGGGAGTTGATTCACCAGGTGCAGCAGCAGCAGCAACAGCACAAGGTGATGGTGGTAGTGGACTGTGGGGATTGATCCTGTAGATGCAGCAGCAGGGTGGTGTTGTGGACTGTGGGGAGTTGATCCTGTGATGGCAGCAGCAACCTGCTGGCAGCAGTGCAGCAGGCAGCAGCAGCAGCAGCAGCAGCAGGTAGTGGTGGCAGCGGCAGCTGGGGAGATTGATCCTGTAGGTGCAGCAGCAGGTGGTGGTGGTGGCCTGTGGGGAGTTGATCCTGTAGCTGCAACATTAGCAACAGGTGGTGGTGGTATGTGGGAGTTGATCCTGTAAGTGCAGCAGCAGCAGCAGCAACAACAGCAGCAGCAGCAGCATCAGGTGGTGGTAGTGGACTGTGGGGAGTTGATGCTGCAGGTGCACAGCAGCAGGTGGTGATGGTGGACTGTGGGGATTGATCTACTTGTTGCCAGCAGCTGCAGCAGCAGCAGCAGCAGCAGAGTGGTGGTGGTGCTCTGGGGAGTTCATCCTGTAGGTGACCACCAGTAGCAGCAGGTGGTGGTGGACTGTGGGGAGTGATCCTGTAGGTAGTAGCAACAGCAGCAGCAGCAGCAGCAAATACTAGTAGCAGCAGCAGGTGGTGGTGGTGGTCTGTGGGGAGTTGATCCTGGAGGTGCAGCAGCAGCAGCAGCATGCAGCAGCAGCAGCAGCAGCAGCACCAGCAGCGGTGGTGGGTGAATGAGATCTGGTACGCAGCAGCAGCAGGTGGTGGTGGTGGACTGTGGGTGTTGATCCTGCAGGTGCAGCAGCAACAGCAGGTGGTGGTGGACTATGAAGTTGATCCTGTAGGTGCAGCAGCAGAAGGTGGGATGGTGGACTGTGGGAGTTGATCCTGTAGGTGCAGCAGGTTGTGGTGGTGGACTGTGGGGGTGATCCTGTAGGAGCAGCAACAGCAGGGGCTGTGGTGGTGGACTGTGGGGAGGTGATCCTGTGGGTGGCTGCAGGTGGTGGTAGTGGACTGTGGGGGAGTTGATCCTGTAGGTGCAGCAGCAAGAGGCAGCAGGAGCAGCAGCAGGTGGTGGTGGTGGACTGTGGGGAGTTGATCCTAGAGTGCAGCAGCAGCAGCAGCAGGTGGTGGTAGTGGACCTGTTGGAGTTGATCCTGTAGGTGCAGCAGCAGCTGCAGGTGGTGGGTGGACTGTGGGGAGTTGATCCTGTAGGTAAAGTAGCAGCAGCAGCAGGTGGTGGTGGTGGTGGTCTGTGGGGAGCTTGATCCTGTAGGTGCAGCAGCAGCAGTAGCAGCAAGGCAGCCCCAGCAGCAGCAGCAGGTGGTGGTGGTGGGCTGGTGAGGGAGGTGATCCTGAAGGCACAGTGGCAGCAGCAGGTGGTTTTGGTGGACTGTGGGGGAGGTGATCCTGTGGTGCAGCAGCAACAGCAGATGGTGGTGGAGGACTGTGGGGAGTTGATCCTGTAGGTGCAGCAGCAACAGCAGGTGGTGGTGGTGGACTATGAGGGAGTTGATCCTGTAGGTGCAGCAGCAGAAGGTGGTGGTGGTGGTGGACTGTGGTGATCCTGCAGAGTGCAGCAGGTGGTGGTGGTGGACTGTGGGGAGTTGATCCTGTAGGGAGCAGCAGCAGCAGGAGGTGGTGGTGGTGGACTGTGGGGGAGGTGTGATCCTGTGGAGTGCAGCTGCAGGTGGTGGAGTTGATCCTGTAGGTGCAGCAGCAGCAGCAACAACAACAACAACAACAACAGCAGCAGCAGCAGGTGGTGGTAGTGTGCTGGGGAGTTGTCCTGTAGGTGCAGCAGCAGCAGCAGCAGGTGTGTGGTGGACTGGGATTGATCCTATAGGTAAATTAGCAGCATCAACAGCAACAATAATAGCAGTAGCAGCAGCAGGTGGTGGTGGTGGTCTGTGGGAGTTGATCCTGTAGGTGCAGCAGCAGCAGTAGCAGCAAGAACAGCCCCAGCAGCAGCAGCAGGTGGTGGTGGTGGGCTGGTGGGAGGTGATCCTGTAGGCACAGTGGCAGCAGCAGGTGGTTTTGGTGGACTGTGGGGGAGGTGATCCTGTAGGTGCAGCAGCAACAGCAGGTGGTGGTGGTGGTGGACTGTGGGAGTTGATCCTGTAGGTGCAGCAGCAACAGCAGGTGGTGGTGGTGGACTATGAGGAGTTGATCCTGTAGGTGCAGCAGCAGAAGGTGGTGGTGGTGGTGGTGGTGGTGGTGGTGGTGGACTGTGGGAGTTGATCCTGTAGGTGCAGCAGGTGGTGGTGGTGGACTGTGGGGAGTTGATCCTGTAGGAGCAGCAGCAGCAGGAGGTGGTGGGGTGGACTGTGGGGGTGATCCTGTGGGTGCAGCTGCAGGTGGTGGTAGTGTGGACTATGGGGAGTTGATCCTGTAGGTGTAGCAGCAACAACAGCAGCAGGAGCAGCAGCAGTTGGTGATATTGGACTGTGGGCAGAGTTGATCCTGTAGGTGCAGCAGCAGGTGGTGGTGAGTGGACTGTTGGGAGTTGATCCTGTAGGTGCAGCAGCAGCATGCAGGTGGTGGTGGACTGTGGGGAGTTGATCCTGTGGGTGAAAGCAGCAGCAGCAGCAGGTGGTGGTGGTGGTGTCTGTGGGGAGTCCTGTAGGTGCAGCAGCCGCAACAACAACAACAGCAGCAGCAGTAGCACAGTAGCAGCAGCAGCAGCACAGCAGCAGGTGGTGGTGTCGGCGGCCTGTGGAGGATTGATCCTGTAAGTGCAGCAGCAGCAGGTGGTGGTAGTGGACTGTGGGGAGTTGATCCTGTGGTGTGGGGACTTGATCCTGTAGGTGCAGCAGCAGTAGTAGCAGCAACAACAGCAGCCCCAGCTACAGGTGGTGGTGGTGGACTGTGGGGGAGTTGATCCTGTAGATGCAGCAGCAGCAGGTGGTGGTAGTGGACTGTGGGGGAGTTGATCCTATAGGTGCAGCAGCAGCAACAACAACAACAACAGCAGCAGCAGCAGTAGCAGCACCTTGTGGTGGTGTCGGCGGCCTGTGGGGGAGTTGATCCTGTAGGTGCAGCAGCAACAGCAGCAGCAGCAGGTGGTGGTAGTGGACTGTGGGGGAGTTGATCCTGTAGTTGCAGCAGCAACAGCAGGTGGTGGTGGTGGATTATGGGGGAGGTGATCCTGTAGGTGCAGGAGCAGAAGGTGGTGGTGGTGGACTGTGGGGGAGTTGGTCCTGTAGGTTCCTTGGGTAGTGAGAAGGACTGTGGGGGAGTTGTTCCTGTAGATGTAGCAGCAGCAGGAGCAGCAGGTGGTGGTGGTGGGCTGTGGGGGAGTTGATCGTGTAGTTGCAGCAGCAGCAGGTGGTCGTAGTGGACTGTTTGGGAGTTGATCCTGTATGTGCAGCAGCAGTTGCAGGTGTGTGGTGGACTGTGGGGGAGTTGATCCTGTAGGTAAAATAGCAGCAGCAGCAGCAACAACAATAACAGTACCAGCAGCAGCAGGTGGTGGTGGTGGTCTGTGGGGGAGTTGATCCTTTAGGTGCAGCAGCAGCAGTAGCAGCAACAACAACAGCCCCAGCAGCAGCAGCAGCAGCTGCCCCAGCAGCAGCAGCAGCAGGTGGTGGTGGTGGTTGACTGTGGGGGAGTTGGTCCTGTAGGTGCAACAACAACAACAACAGCAGCAGCAGCAGCAGCAGCAGCAGCAGCAGCAGGTGGTGGTGGTGGTTGACTGTGGGGGAGTTGATCCTGTAGGTGCAGCAGCAGCAACAACAGCAGCCCCAGCAGGTGGTTGTGGTGGACTGTGGGGAGTTGGATACTGTAGCTGCAAATATTAGCAATAGGTGGTTGTATGACTGTGGGGGAGTTGATCCTGTAGGTGCAGCAGCAGTAACAGCAGCAGCAGCAGGTGGTGGTAGTGGACTGTGGGGGAGTTGATCCTGTAGGTGCAGCAGCAGCAGGTGGCGATGGTGGACTGTGGGGTAGTTGATCCTGTACGTGCAGCAGCAGCAGCAGATGGTGGTGGACTGTGGGGGAGTTGATCCTGTAGGTAAAGTAGCAGCAGCAGCAGGTGGTGGTGGTGGTCTGTGGGGGAGTTGATCCTGTAGGTAAGAAGTAGCAGCAGCTTAGCAACAACAATAACAATAGCAGCAGCAGGTGGTGGTGGTGCTCTGTGGGAAGTTGATCCTGTAGGTGCAGCAGCAGGTGGTGGTGGTGGACTGTGTGGGAGTTGATCCCGCAGGTGCAGCAGCAGGTGGTGGTAGGGCGGACTGTGGGGGAGTTGAGTCTCCTGTAGGTAAAAGCCAGCAGCAGCAGCAGCAGCAACAATAACAATAGCAGCAGCAGGTGAGGCGTGGTATGCTTTGGGAATTGATCCTGTAGGTGCAGCAGCAGGTGGTGGTGGTGGACTGTGGGGGGAGTTGATCCTGTAGGTAAAGTAGCAGCAGCAGCAGCAACAACAATAACAATAGCAGCAGCAGGTGGTGGTGGTGCTCTGTGGGGGAGTTGATCCTGTAGGTGCAGCAGCAGCAGTAGCAGCAGCAACAACAGCCCCAGAAGCAGCAGCAGCAGCAGCAGCAGGTGGTGGTGGTGAACTGGTGAGGGAGGTGATCCTGTAGGCACAGTGGCAGCAGCAGTTGGTTTTGGTGGACTGTGGGGGAGGTGATCCTGTAGGTTTTGGCAGCAGCAGCAGGTGGTGGTGGTGGACCGTGGAAGTCATCCTGTGGTGCAGCAGCATCAGCAGGTGGTGGTGGTGGTGTGCCTGGGGGAGTTGATCCTGTGGGTACAGCAGCAGAGGTGGTGGTGTTGGACTGTGGGGAGTTGATCCTGTGGGTACAGGTGGTGGTGGTGGACTGTGGGGGAGTTGATCCTGTAGATGCAGCAGCAGCAGCAACAGGTGATGGTAGTGGACTTTGGGGGAGGTGATCCTGTAGGTGCGGCTGCTGGTTGTGGTAGTGGACTGTGGGAGTTGATCCTGTAGGTGCAGCAGGGACAACAGCAGCAGGAGCAACAGCAGGTGGTGGTGAGGCTGGACTGTGGGGGAGTTGATCCTGTAGGTGCAGCAGCAGCAGGTGGTGGTAGTGGACTGTTGGGGAGTTGATCCTGTAGGTGCAGCAGCAGCAGGTGGTGGTGGACTGTGGGAGAGTTGATCCTGTAGGTAAAGTAGCAGCAGCAGCAGGTCGTGGTGGTGGTCTGTGGGGGACTTGATCCTGTAGTTGCCGCAGCAGCAGTAGCACCAACAACAGCAGCACCAGCAGCAGGTGTTGGTGGTGGACTGTGGGGGAGTTGATGCTGTAGATGCAGCAGCAGCAGGTGATGGTAGTGGACTGTTGGGGAGTTGGTTCTGTAGGTGCAGCAGCAGCAGCAGGTGGTGGTGGACTGTGGGGGAGTTGATCCTGTAGGTGCAGCAGCAGGTGGTGGTCTGTGGGGGGAGTTGATCCTGTAGCTGCAGCATTAGCAGGTGGTGGTAGTGGACTGTTGGGGAGTTGATTCTGTAGGTAAAGTAGCAGCAGCAGCAGGTGGTGGTGGTGGTCTGTGGGGGACTTGATCCTGTAGATGCAGCAGCAGCAGGTGATGGTAGTGGACTTTGGGGGAGTTGATCCTGTAGGTGCAGCAGCAGCAACAACTACAAGAGCAGCAGCAGTGGCAGCAGCAGCATTAGCAGCAGGTAGTGGTGGCGGCGGCCTGTGGGGGAGTTGATCCTGTAGGTGCAGCAGCAGGTGGTGGTGGTGGTGGCCTGTGGGGAGTTGATCCTGTAGCTGCAGCATTAGCAGGTGGTGGTAGTGGACTGTTGGGGAGTTGATTCGTTGGGTGCAGCAGCAGGTGGTGGTGGACTGTGGGGGAGTTGATCCTGTAGGTGCAGCAGCAGCAGCAGCAGCAGGTGGTGGTAGTGGACTGTGGGTGAGTTGATCCTGTGGTGCAGCAGCAACAACAACAAGAGCAGCAGCAGGTGGTGGTAGTGTACTGTGGGGAGTTGATCCTGTAGGTGCAGCAGCAGCAGCAGGTGGTG
>NW_024755308.1:0-37500 GCF_018991925.1 Homarus americanus
AATACTCAACTGGACACATTCGTTCCATTGCAAAAAATTTGGGTACCCTTCTGTGTTTGTTGATCGTTGTCTTTAAAAGGGCTAAAATATCCTTTCTCTTCCCAACCAGGCAAATTCCTACACTTAAGAATATTTTGAGCTGCCCCTATCGTAATGAATTTGTTCCGTTAGTTCGGTCCCCAAACTACTAAATATTAATGTTGTTTTCATGACTATCCAATACAAATGTTAATAAAAAATAGAACAAGTTTGAATGTAAATGGAAGTGTTTATTGTATTCCATGTAGCAAATGTAATGGTAATTATGTAGGAAGATAGGAAAAACATTGCAGCTCAGAATCAGACAACATAGCACAATATCAGAACAGCATCTGAAAGCAGTGCCTTGTTCGTTCATGTTAGATAAATAATCATCCCATTGCTTGGGAGAAAAAGCTTAGAAGTATTCAAATCATCTTGTGTCACAGAAAGATTCCGGTTGAAGCTAGTTTGATTAAGGAATTCAAATCAATAAACCTTAGTGATGGTCAGTTCAAAACTGATATGTTGCATAAATTTATTTATCAGTAGCCCAAGGTTAAAAATGCTTTTGAAAACCTTGGATCTAGATGAGGATAGTTATTTAGTGGGTCTTCCTATTTTGACCTGACCTGACTATTCACGTCGCCTCCTCTTAAGCTCCTCTATGTGTGTTGGTTTGGTGTGGGGATTAGATGACATTATTATGACCTGACCTCATGTTTAATAAGGTCACTCCTGTATGTTTAAGCTCTCTGTCCATGTAATCCAGTTGCTCTGAAGATGTCTTGAATAAAGACAAAAGCTAATGTCTGTTGCCTCCTTTCTTCCGTGTGATTTTATCAAGATTTATATATATATATATATACATATATATATGATATACACATAACATATATATATAATATATATATATAATACATATATATATATATATATATATATATATAATATATATATATATATATATATATATATATATATATATATATATATATATATATATATATATACTGTATATAATATATATGAAGATGTCTTGAATAAAGATGAAAGCTAAGTAATTCGTTGTTTCACTTTTCCCGTGATTTTATCAAGATTTATCTTATCCACGTTTTCATTGTGATTTGATGAAATATATATATATATATATATATATATATATATATATATATATATATATATATATATATATATATATATATATATATATATATATATATATATAAAGGACCAACACACTAGCAGCAGCGGTGGGATGGATAAAAAGAAGAATCGGTCAGACACTCAGAAACAAACATTGCTTCAAGTGATTCCAGTGACTTAAATGGCACTTAAAGTGAATCATCAACAAACAAGCAATTACAAGAAAATTAATTGGACAGTAGCTATAAACACTTGCAGAACATATACATAGAGACACAGTGGTAACAAAAACTTTATAAAATATTGGCAACCCTCAGTGACACACCCTACTGAAGTTTACCCAGACCGGAGCTGAGAGCAGCCGAGCCTACCCGAGTGTGGGCTGAGATTACTACCAGCTAACACTACATCACCAAAGTTTAGGAAGGTTGTCAAAGTGGTTCCGGACAATCAAACAATCTCTTGCTTAAACATTCAATACTCGTCGTTCAGCCCCCAGACTGATCGCACCAACCCAAAGGTCAGCCCCAGATCAGCCCCTAGCTGATCGCTGCAAGATCCAGGTCAGCCCCCCAGGTGGATCGCCGTAAGACGTGACGTCATCCCTCCATGAGAAGGACGTCATCGACTCCTGACTTCATAGCCAGCGCGAAGCTCTACGGACTCTCCACTCGGGTAGATCACAAACAATCATTATGATATAAACTACACAAACACAAGTGAACTTCAAGAGGTCTTCACATGTAGCCAATAAAAAAAAAAATAATAATATATATATATATATATATATATATATATATATATATATATATATATATATATATATATATATACTTTTAGTACTTTTTAATAACTAATATTTTTTCTCTTCATTTTCATAACTCATATTTATTTTTGCATTACTCTGTGAGTGGCAATGTAGTGAGTTTTTATACAGTGAGTGAAGTGATAAATATTTCTAGAACCCTCTTCCAAAAATTTTGGGTATCAAACAGGAAATTAGTGACTCATACTCTGATAGGCATTCATCTAATAATTCACAGGAACTTGTGGCAACTAATAGTGAGGAAGAATTACCACAAAGTTAGCCAAATAGAGTTAACACCTACTGACTTTGAAGAGCTGTGAAAATTTCATAGATTCTCAGTTTGAGAATTTACACAGGTAACAATTAAGGTCAGGAAAACATTTACCCATTACCTTCGCCTGTTACTAACGCTAGTGCTTTAACTAGCACAACAAAAATGGTAACAGGTGGTTTTACTAACCCACAGACTGCATCGGCCTGTCAAACGGTAAATGCAAAGTTGTAATGAGAAATAACGATGTCACTAATGACGGAGATAAAATTTCATACGTCCGAAGCCTTATCAAAACCGGTAGTCGGGCAGCTAAAGGTATCTATAAGCTCAGCCATTGACGAAGAAACGGATGATTTTCAAACGTTTAGGAAGCAATCCATTTTTTGTCGGGCTCCAAAGGAGGTCCAATTTACTTGATTTTAAGGTGGCAGAGCAGACAGGTGACACTGTGCTTGCACATGGAGCACAAGACGCCCAGATTTGTGCGGGACTCACTAAGTAAGATAGACCTCAAATCTACTATGGATTCCTCAGATTGGATCGATAAAAATGACAACTTGTCTAAAGTAAATTTCTACAGGATTATTGAATTCCTTCAGTTTATCTTGTCATCAAATGAACCCATAGGCACGAAAGCCCAAAATAAAGAGTTTAAGAAAGGGACTAAACTTGTAGAATACGTAGAAGAAATTGAGGAGCCCAAGGAAAATATCCCAAGGGCTATGTCAGTGGCACTAGTCACCAGCATCAAGGAACAACCACAGTCTGTCACGG
The DNA here is from genome assembly GCF_018991925.1 of Homarus americanus. Classification (NCBI taxonomy): domain Eukaryota; kingdom Metazoa; phylum Arthropoda; class Malacostraca; order Decapoda; family Nephropidae; genus Homarus; species Homarus americanus. The sequence continues at coordinate 3,021 of NW_024755308.1, forward strand.
GAACCAAACCCAAAAAGATACCTTTTTGAAAAGTCTGCAAACGTAAGGGACATGCAGCAGAAAAATGCTGGTTTGCAGGACAACCAGATAACTACGCAACCAGCCAGAGGCAAGATTGAAGAAAAGGATCCTCGCAGGACTTTTAAATTTCAGATAATCCTGCTAAACCAAAAACTCCAAAGGGACATTACACCACAAATAAAATGTCTCCAAACATTAAAGGCACTCCGAATAAATAAGAACATAAGGACATATGAATGGAGGAAACTGCAAGGGCCTATTGGCCCATACTGGGCAGTCCCGTTTACACCCAACCCATATTGCTCATATAAGCATCCAACCTATGTTTGAAGCTATTCAGCGTATTCGAGTTAATAATGATATTTGGTAACTTGTTCCATCTATCCACTACTCTGTTTCCAAAACCAGTGTTTACCTTATTTCACGCCTAAATCTAAATTTGTCTAATTTAAAACCATTAAGCTGCGAGTTCGCTCCTGGTTGGATAGTTTGAGCACCATTGTAATGACCCTTTTGTTTAGCCCTGACTTCCACTCTATACACTCCTTATCAGGTCGCCCCTTCCTCTACGTCTCGAGGGAGTGCAAATTAAGATGCTTTTAACCCGTCTCTGGCACTCAAGGCCCTAATGCCCCGGGATTCGTCTTGTCATTCTCCCCTGAATTCTTTCCAATGATTCTATATCCATTCTGTAATACGGTGACCAGAACTGAACTGCGTAATCCAGGTGTGGTCTCACAAGCGCAAGATACAGTTTTAGGATGACCTCGCCAGTCTTGTAAATCTAACACTCCTTTGTATGAACCCAAGCATTTTATTACCCTCGTTAAGGCTAAAACATACGTTTACTTGGCTTAAGGTTCCTGCTTATCATTACTCCCAAATCTCTCGCAGTCGGATTTCTTTCTACGGCATCGTTGTTCATCTGGTATCTGGTTTCCCCTGTTTACATCTCCTATACTGAGTACTTTGCATTTATCCACGTTGAATTTCATCTGCCATTTTTTCCGACCATTCGAAAATTTTTTAGATCTTCCTGTAGTTTTGCTGAGTCCTCGTCAGATTTAATAACACGTCCTTATTTAGTGTCATCAGCAAATTCTACTTTATGTTGCTGTCTATGCCGATATCTATGTCGTTTATGTATATAATAAACAATAAGGGTCCAAGAACTGAGCCCCTTGTGGGAACTCCACTTGTAACGTTATCTAATGGGACTTAGTGCCGTTAATGCTCACTGCTGCTTCCCTGTCTTGTAACCACGCCCTTATCCATTAAGGATGTTACCTTTTGATGCCATGTGCTTACCTTTTCTAATTAATCTTTCGTGGGGACTCTGTCGAAGGCTTTGCTTAAGTCGAGATATACCATATCATAATTGTGCCCTCAGTCCACCGATTCGAAAACTGATGAAAAGAACGCAATAGATTAGTTAGACAAGAACGTCCACTTGTGAAGCCATGCTGGGGAATCATTGATCAATCGGTGCTTCTCCAGGTGATTTCGAATAGCGTTTGAAATGATTGCTTCCAGTAATTTGCCTACTATTGATGTTAGACCGATTGGCGGTAGTTAGAGGATAGTGATCTATCCCTTTCTTGGAAAATCGGTATTACATTCACATTCCACATGATTCTGGTACTACACCTGTTTTTAAGGACATGTTAAACATCTTTGCGAAGGGCAAACTAAGCTCTTTCCTTACATTCCTTAATACTCTGGCAAATATCCTTATCGCACCGTGCACTTTATTAGGCTTCTTTTAGTTTGTCTATTTGCTTACTAACACGTTACTAGTCACTACTATCTCGCTTAATTTGTTTTCTTCACTATCTCCGAATAGAGTCGTGATGCCTCGGGTATCATGTTTAAATTTTCGGTGGTGAAAAACTGTTGAAAAATATTTATTCAGATTATTGCTCATTTCTCCCGCTGTTATCAGTTAGCTGGCTGCATCTGACCGTGTATTGGTCCACCTTTCTCGTGTTTTAGTTTGATACATTTGGTAGAATCCATTGGCGTTTGTCTTCGCCTCCTTGTTATCCTTACCTCATTATTCCTCTTGGCTTTCTTATCTCGGTTTTAACTTACTCGCCAATATCTTATAATAATCCTGGAGGTAAATTCTCGCCACGCTTTATCCTTCTACCTATAGCCTCCTTTGGCCAATGATGTTCTTTTTAAATAATTATTTATCCATTTAGGTCATTGTTGTCTGGATCTGAGTTTTTTGTATGGTATGTTCTGCCTGGTGTGCATTAAGTAGCTCATTATTTAAATTATCGTGAACCCGGCAATCTCAGAATTTTCTTACGTCTGACCTGAAAATCTAACTGGAATTTAATTTCTTTGGCAACCCTGAGCCTGGCCGCACTGTTTGTAAACTTTGTGGTCAACCCGACTCTCACACCCTCCGTCACTGCATCCTCACTTGCCCTATGACCTACTCCTACAGGTCCCAGCCGTTATCAACATCTCTTCCCTCCCTGACCAGATATCCCTCCTCCTAGTGACAGGCCTGCCTTGACATTATTAGGGACCTGCCACGCTTTAATATAAACAGATGAAATGTCAGAATTTTCCCCACACACTCATCATTCTGTCACTATGAACTTGCTGACAAAAACCTATGACCCTTCAGGCTTCCACGCCCTTAATGCATGAGTCATAAAGGCAAGCATGAACTTAGCATGCTTCCCAGATGGGCACTGTAACGCTTCTGCGATTCACCTTGCACAGGATGGGGGAGTCTAACAAACCAGCCCCCTCTGTGCCAATGTGTAATCTGTATCCACCCTCCTCTTCTTGTCTACTGTGATGGGTCTTTTACCACGCTGGGCAGCGCTGCGGCAGCTGTGCGGATTCCTGGAGCCAGGCCTGCAGGAAAATCGGGTTCCACGACTGGGCCTCCTCCACTGACACTGAAAGCATAGCCATCCTCGCGGGCATTCATGAAGGGGTGGCCTATGCTCGCACTGAGCGCCGGAACCTCCTTATAATCAGTGACAGCACTTCTGCGCTAGCGAGGCTTAAATTACCCTCCCCTCCTCTCCTGCCGCCCAACACACCCTATCCGCCGTCGCCGGGCTAGAACAAACTGATGACATCCGTGTCAAGATTATGTGCATCCTGTCACATATAGGAATAACTGCCTCAGACACTATTGATCGACTTGCCAAAGAAGCGACACAAGAAGAAGATATTGAAGCCACCCTCTCCCTGAATCATCTCAAATCTCGCACAACGAGAAGCATTCGACAAACATTGGACACACCTGAAACAATGGGGTCACACTACGCCACTATGACGCTGTAACCGGTGACGACAACCGCCACTACAAAGAGTATCAATCCCTGATTCGATCTCAACAGATTATGTACATGAGACTGCGCCTAGGGTACATTGGCAACCCTGAGCCTGGCCGCACTGTTTGTAAACTTTGTGGAAAACCTGACACGCACACCCGCTTTCACTACATCCTCACTTGCCCTATGACCCTCCTCATACAGGTCCCCAGCCGTTACCAGCACCTCTTCCCTTCCTGACCAGATATCCCTCCTCCTAGTGACAGGCCTGGCACTTGACATTATTAGGGATCTGCCACGCTTTACCATAAACATGAAATGTAACGGGAACATTCCCCCCACACACTCATTCTGTCACTTTATGTAACTTGGTGACAAAACCCATGACCCTTCAGGCTTTTACGCCCTTAATGCATGAATCATAAAGGCAAGCATGAACTTAGCGTGTTTCCCAGATGGGCGCTGTAAACGCTTCTGCGCTTCACCGTGCACAAGACGTAAGGGAGTGCCCAATAAACTAGCCCCCTTGGGGGCAATGTAAAAAAAATCTGACACGTTTCCTTTCTCACAATCCCGAGGGCAGGCGAGGTCAACCAAATCAGCATACCTTGACTTGCTCCTTATCTCTCTCATGATAATAGAGGCTGGAGAGAGATCAGACTCATATTTTTGTTACCAGAGAAGACCTCATTTAAGTGTTCTCCTGCGTACGTACACTAAGACATTTCCCCTTGTAGAGAAGGTATAATATATTCTCAACTGAACTCAGTACATGTGTAACTATAATTTTCTACAATAAAGAAAAACCAACAAAGTGTTTACTTCAGCCCTGCCACTTATTAATTCCAGAACTAATATATATATTTGTGTGTTATATATATCTATAAAAAGGACCAACACAAGGTGACGTCGGTGACCGGCTGGTAGTCGGTAGTCAGTCTAGGCACAGCTGTCTTAAGTTAAGTAGTATATCCTCTCTGTTGTTTTGGGAGTTGGCATTTGACTCTTGAGTTTTTTTTGCTTGATATTGTTTTGTGTGATCTTGTTGGACCTTCAGCTCTCACTTAGCCACTTCTAAACATCTTGTCGTGTTATTATTGTTATTTATTTATTTCTCTGCACATATGTGGTGGTGGGAATAAGTTAATAAATGTTCACATTTTTTATTCTGTTTAGGTTTTGACCTGTTAACTTGACCTTTGTTGGGGGAACTTGGGATTAAGAATAAATACTGATATATTTGAAAGACTTAAGTGATTTGTGTTTATTTTTATTTTTTTTTTTTTTGGGCAGGAGGTGTGGTGGTAGAGGAGGTGTGGTGGTGTTGGAGGTGTGGTGGTGTTGGAAGGTGGTGGGTCATGAGGGGTGGTGTGGTGGTGTGGTGGTGTGTAGGAGGTGTGTGGTGGTGAGAGGTGTGTGGTGTAGGAGGTGTGGTGTGTGTGGAGGAGGTGTAGGGAGGTGTGGTGTGGTGTAGGGAGGTGGTGGTGTGGTGGGTGTGAGGAGGTGTGGGGTTAGGGAGGTGTGGTGGTGGTGTAGGGAGGTGTGGTGGTGGTGTGTGTGGTGTAGGAGGTGTGGATGTGTGGTGTAGGAGGTGTGTGTAGGGTGGTGTGGTGTGGTGGTGTAGGGAGGTGTTTAGAGGTGTGTGTGGTGGGGAGTGTGTGTGGGTGTGGTGGTGTAGGGAGGTGTGGTGTGGGAGGTGTGGTGGTGTGGTGTGGTGGTGTAGGAGGTGTGGTGTGTGGGTGGTGGGAGATGGGTGGTGGTAGGAGGTGTGATGTGTAGGAGGTGTGGTGGTGTGGTAGGAGGTGTGTAGGAGGTGTGGGTGTGGGGAGGGGGTGGTGGTGTAGGAGGTGGTGGGTGTGGTGGTGTAGAGGTGTGGATTAGAGGTGGTGGGAGGTGTGGTGGTGTGGTGTGAGGGGTGGGTTTAGGAGGTGTGATGTGGTGGTGTGGGAGGTGGTGATGTGGTGTAGGAGGTGTGGTGGTGGGTAGGAGGTGGTGGTTTAGGAGGTGGTGTGGTGGTGGGAGGTGTGGTGGTGTGGTGGTGTAGGAGGTGTGGTGAGGGGAGGTGGTGGTGTGGTGGGGAGGTGTGTAGAGGTGTGTGGTGGGTGTGGGTGTGGGGGTGTAGGAGGTGTGTGTAGGAGGTGTGGTGTGGTGGTGGGGAGGTGTGGATGGTGGTAGGAGGTGTGGTGTGGTGGTGTAGGAGGTGTGGTGGTGGTGTAGGGAGGTGTGTGTGTGGTGGTGTAGGAGGTGTGGTGTGTAGGAGGTGGTGGGTGTAGGAGGTAATGGGTGGTGTGGTGGTGGAGGTGAGGTGTGTGGTGGTGGTGTAGGAGGTGTGGTGTGGTGGTAGGAGGTGTGTGGGGAGGTGTGGTGGTGGTGTAGGAGGTAGGTGGTGTGGTGGTGTAGGAGGTGTGGTGTGGTGGTAGAGGTGTGGTGTGGTGGTGTAGGAGGTGTGGTGTGGTGGTGTAGGAGGTTGATTTTGATTTTGCCGCTTGCAGCGGCTACTTTATTGTGCACCCCACACTCATCCTGTGAGCGGTAGCGCAAAAGGATTACAGAGTAGGGTTTACAAAGGGTCATAATAATTAACCCCCGTTGTCAGGATATTATGGTACTGAAAGTGTAGGTTATGTATATAAGCTTTTGTGCCGAATAGCAACCCTGTATATAAGCTACTGTGCCGAGTAGCATTTATATATATTATCACGTGGCAACACTGCGCGTTATGTGGCAACATTGCCCCGAGGCTGCCATATGGCGCGTGCGCCTCAGCCCAGATCTGTGGAGCTGTGCATGGCACACGCGAGTCACCACTTGTATTTCTCTCATCCATAATAAACGGACTCACTGTTACACAGTGTTTCCCTTACCATCACTGCATTCTTTCGAAAATACCACAATCACCATGGCGCAGTGCCTAGGATCTGTACTTACAAAGTGTGTGAACTATGCCGAGACAGTTACGTCTGCCGGTGATGCGCTGTCGCAATGACGCGCCGACTCATAGTGTGTTGTGTTGTGTGGCGCTGTGTTTCTGCCGCGATGTGCAGTGCGTTGCCCGTCACAGTGCGTTTTAGTGACGGTGGCAGTGTTAGTGTCAGGTATTAGTGTGTATCCAGAGCTGAGAGTTGAGCATTGGCCTGCTTTTTGTGGTACCCACGAGCACGCAGCAGTACACCTTCTCGTGTGACATCCCGGAGAACTGACGGTTCACCTCCCCACCCCGGCGGTCGTAGCCACCGGCCTAAGCGCCACCACACTCCGCCTTCGAGACAACACACACACACACTACCAACCTTGACCACCGAAGGGTCAAGACGTACCTGGCGCTCCTCCGGAGCAACCAGGTCAACTGTTATGTTGGCCCATACCAACTCCCTCCCCGAACCCCCTCCCCACCGGAATATCAACATGTACTCGCCAGAAGTTACTATCAATAGGAAAGGAATGGAACCAGTGTTAAACAGAGGTGAACAGTGTTGAACAGTGCTTAAGTCGGTAAGAACAACTAAACAGTAACAGTGGTACCAAGCGATCTTCACACAGTGAGGTCCCAGGTACCCAGTGATAACGGCCCGTGAGACTCCAACAACCAGCCGCATGTTAATCCGCCTACTATAGGAAGGCCTGCCACACTCACTCATATAACAATTATCTGTGAGGGAATTACTACACCACGGAGACCTCATAACACCATATGTGAAGGAGTTACTACACCATTTGAGGCCCTCACCATCATGTGAGGGAATTACTACACCACGAGGCCCTCATAACACCATCTGTGAGGGAATTACTACACCACGAGGCCCTCATAACACCATCTGTGAGGAATTACTACACCACGAGGCCCCTCATAACACCATCTGTGAGGGAATATTACACCACTGAGGCCCCTCATACCATCTGTAGGAATTACTACACCACGTGAGGCCCCCTCATAACACCATCTTGAGGGAATCATTACACCATGTGAGGCCCCCTCATGACACCATTTGTGAGGGAATTACTACACCACGAGAGGCCCTCATAACACCATCTGTGAGGGAATTACTACAAAACGTGAGGCCCCTCATAACACCATCTGTGAGGGAACTACTACACCACGTGAGGCTCCTAACACCATCTTGAGGAGTTAATTGACTGCTTGGTTGTTCACATCACTCACATTAATCTGTTTGTTCACTGTATGTTCCTTTACCTTTCTAATGAAGGCTTTTGTTAAACCACCAATGTATGCACAAGTCATTTTGTGTCCAATGTATATTTTCAGCTTTCGGGCTGCAGAACTTTTTCAATAAACTGTCAATTACACATACATACATTATTACACACACACACACTCACGCACGACCACCAAGGACAGAACAGTAATCATATGCGTGATTTCTGGGCGCTTGTTTGCGTCATATATATGTGAATTCGAGCTGTTGAGGCGCCCACTTTATATACTAAATATGTCCACGCAATACAATAAAGATGGAGGTAAGAAGGACAACGTCAAGATGGGAGACACGACTTCACCACCTTCCCTCCAATCAAGCGTGAGACTTCATCCTCCACCTCCTGTGACGGACACATTGCCACAATTCTGAGGTGAAGCGGACGACCGGGATGAGACGCAGAGAGATGGAACTTGAGTGGAGGAGACACGAAGAGGAGGAAAGTTATGCTTGAGGCACTATTGGCGCACTCCTGGCGCTTAACTCCACCCTCCTCACCGCAGGTAGTGCGCTTCTGGTTAAGTGCCAGTGCACCTCCTCCATCACACCAGCGTCCTCCAGGCACTCTTGCCTCCAAACAAAACAGGCCCTATGGACACTGTTCAACTCCCACTCCGCCTCTCACCAGACATCACGTTTCAGCTTTTTCTGCAGTGGTGGCGGCGTTGGACAGATTACCCACGATGGTGGACTGACAGCATGCCTCCAAACAAACAGCTCATCCTAACTGCGGATGTGTTTGTCGCTGGAGACCCAGAGAGTTTTGGAGCACACGCTGCAAGTGCTTCCCATCTCTACCTCTTCTCAGTGACGGATGTGCTCGACCTTTACAGGAGCATGTTAAGGGTCAGAACAACGAGGCTTTATGTCGCCGCGTTTCACCAGCTGCAAGCAGGCGGAGAACGAATCCTTTGACGACTTTTTTGCACGCTTGAAGAGTTTGTCAGAGGAGATCGACGTCTGCAAGGCGCACAGCCAGGAATGTGGGAGGAAGCCTGACTGCCATCGACTTGACAGGTGTCAGGCACGAAGAGTTGATGCAGCGACTCATCCCCTGGACGCTTCCTCCACACTCCAGGTGGTAGTGACCAAATGTCGGTCATACGAGGCCACTCACAAGTCCGGGCCACCTCTGCCTTACGGGCCCCACCTGCTGTGAGAGCTTATCTCACTATACAAGAAGGATAAGAAGGCGTGCCAACAACGGAAGGCTGCCGCAAGATGTTCTTCCACGGTTCGCTTCTAGTGTCGGGCGCAGCCAGAAAGCAGCACGGCCCCAAGACTTGGTTCGCCGCCGGACGCAAGACTGTGTCGCAGCATGTGACCGTAAGGGCCACTGGTCTAACACAGACAGGTGCCCCGCACGAGGCCGGGGTAAGTGTCAGGCCTGTGGTCGCTATGGACACTACGACAAGTGCTGCCGCCAACCCGCCCAAAAGCCCGAGACGAGGAGCAGCAGCGCATCTCGGGTGACCAGACGCAGCCTTCCAGGATGGCCCACCAGCCCAAGAAGCAGCGGAGTCACATCAGGAGGGTGGAATCGACCACACGCCCCAGGGCTACTCCCCTTCCCCTACCATCCGCCACAGCCACACATTGACGGATGTGTCGGGTCACATCGGTGATACCGACACCGGCGCCGATACTCAAGGTGATTGGGATGAAGCACCTCCCAGAAACTGGGCTCACTAAACGCTGTGCCTGGGGACCCCACCGCCGCAGCTGCAGTACTACAATGCGGACGGTTCCCAGATGCTTGAATGCTGTGGGAATTCTTCTGCCGAGATCACCCACGGCGACAGGTCGTGAATGACGGATCGGGACGTGCAGCCTACTCGCTACACCCTTGTTGTCGTGAGCACCAAGGAGTTAGGGCGGTGCCCAGAGACTTTCCTGAGCAGATCCCCCGCTGCTTGGTACACCGCCAGCAGGGTGCGGGAATCAACGAAACGCCTGGCGCTACCACAGAGCTGCCCAGAAACTCCTTGCGATCCACCCCCGCCGCTTCCACCCAAGTCACGGCTGCTTCCTCTTCACAGCAGACGTTCTTCAGCCTCAAGGGCCTACTTCCTGAAGGAGTACTGATGTGCTGGTGACGAAGCGAGGCCCCTACGGACCGCGCCACTGAAGGCTATGGCGGTCCGCTTATGAGGATACACCTGCGGGAAGGATGCATGCCGTTTGTCATACACACCCTCGTTGATTCCTCTCGCCTTCAGGGATTCAGTCAAGAAGGAACTGGATTCTGGCGGTGGCCCAGGGTGTCATCGTACCCGTTGGTGACGACTCCATCCCTTGGTGCCACCCCAGTCGCTGTGGCTACCAACGGTGGAGTGCGGATTAATAACGACTTGTCGCTTAACAGCCAGGTGTCCTGTCCAGCCCACCTTCACCCACACCTTATGCTTTACGGAGTGAACCGAAGGCATGGCACTTTCTCGACGATGGACGCCTTCAGGTTACCGGCAGATCCCACTGAAGAAGGAGGATCAGCCACTGACCACTTTCATCACGCCTTACAGACGCTTCCGCTATCGCCGTGGTATTCTATGGGGATCTGCTGCTACGGGGACGCCTTCGTCTCCGTGGTGACATGCACTTAAGGCGTGACCAACTGCGTGAAGGTAGGTGGATGACGTCCCCTATTGAGGGGATCACCTGACGCATCTTCGCTGCATCGATGAGGCGTCGGCCTCAGCCACCCGCAGTGTCCTTCTGCGGCTACCGACTCAAGGGATGGCATTGCTGCAGACCCGGAGAAAGTTCGCGCTTATAGCGACTTTGTAAACCTACAACCTTACGATCTCAGGTTTCGCGGCCTGGTGAACCAGCTGGCAGAATTTTCTCCTGACGTCTCTGCTGCCGCCGGGCCTCCTGCCCCTGATGAGCCCCAAGAGGACTTTCTACGTGGGGATTCCCTGACCACACCCGCCTTTCTGGCAAGGTGAAGGAGGCCCTGTCAAGTCCACTCATCCTCGCTACTTTCGACCCAGCGCCCCAACTGTCTCCTCCAGACACGCCTGCCTGTACGGGGCTGGTTACGCCTTCTCCAGGATCACGTGATGGTGCACCGCTCAGACAGTGTGGCTCTTCGCTTCTCACCGATGCTGCTGAGTTCATACACTACCATCGAGCTGGAGCTGCTGGCAGTGTTTTGATTGAAGTGTTACTGATTGGCTTCACACTGATCATCACAGACCACAGGCCTTGGTCCCCATTCTTAACCAGACTATTCGCTGGACGCCATCGAGAACTCGCCTCCAGCGCCTGAAGGAGAAGATTTTGCCTTCGTCTTCACCGCTGCTTACATGCCAAGAGGTAAGGAGTTGTGCATCCCAGATGCTCCCTCTCCCGCCCCCAGGTCAGCCGCCCCCACACCTGAAGACGAGATGCTCCAGCACCGAGGCCGGTTTCTGTCAGCAACATCGTCACCTTGCAGGCCGTGACAGTCCTCGCCAGCAGCCAGCCTCAGTGTCGCCACCGACAGCCATCTGGCCCCCTTGAGGAACTACGGATCATGCACGCGACGACCCTCCTACACTCAGCTCTTAAGAGTGTGAGGACTGGGTTCCCCGCGATCGTTTGACCTCCACAATGCCCTATGCCCGTATTGGAAAATACGTCGCGTTCTGGCCCGCTTACACGACAGCCATCGTGAGCAGAGGCCACCTGGCGTCAGCGCAAGGCAGGCTGTGTACTGGCCCCGGCATTGACGCGATATCGTCAATACGGTCCGTGCCTGTGAGCCGTACAGATCATGCAGCCCAGTCAACAGCAAGAGCCCCTCTTGTGCGACGACGAACTCATTCAGGGCCCCCTTCGGAGTCCGTGTCGGCTGATTTTTCAGCACAGCTGGGAAACATTTCCTAGTTGTCGCCCCATCGACTCTGGCTGGCCTGTGGTGGTAATCTGTGGCTCGGACACGACGTCCGCGGCCACCATTCGCCACTTCCGGCACCTCTTTCGTGACCTGGGCGTCCCCTGCAATGTTCTGCGGACGGACGGTGGGCCACAGTCCACCAGCCGGCACCCACAGGATTCCTGGAGTGGTTGGGGAGTCCGCCACATAGTGTCAACACCCCACTACCCACAGTCAAACGGTGGCCATGTTGGGAGGCTGCGGTCAAGACAGTCAAGCACCTCATCCTCAAGGTGGCCCCTTCAGGCAAAATAGACTGTAGAGGCAGCTGACAAAGGACTCCTGGAGTTACGACATCCCACCACACAGGACGCTCCTGCTCAACCCTCAGAGTGGTCACCCTCTCCGCCTTGCTCCTGCACACGCCAAGGCCTTTTATGAAGGAGTGGCAGACCAGAGTTTAGAGCTGCATCGTCAAGGCCACTTCACGTGCCCAGGACGCCAAGGGCTTGGTATGACGACTGTGCCTGCCCTCTTCAGCCACTGGAGATTGGTGCCCTTGCTCCGCATCCAGACCCGACGACGACATCGCTAAAGGTGGCATAGTGATGGGCGTCGGCCGGTCGCGGATCATGTCAGGATGCCGAGCGGCCGTAAGTTCGGTGGGAGGAATCGTTGCTTCTCTCCTGGCCAGTCCCACCCCCCGCGTTGCTGGCCCCTGACCGAGACGAGTCACCTACACTCACGAGGATCCGCCCCACAGTGCACCCGACGCTCGGAGCGACTTAGACTGAAGTCCGCTCAAGACAAAGACTATGAGCGTGAGGGGGGAGGGAGATGTAGGTTATGTATATAAGCTACTGTGCCGAGTAGCAACCCTGTACATAAGCTACCGTGCTGAGTAGCAACTCCTGTATATGATAAAGCTTACTGTGCCGAGAAAGACGAGTATATATTATCGCGGCAACACTGCACGTGTTATGGCAATGCCCCCGAGGCCGCCATACGGGCAAGGCAGCCTCAGTCTGACTGTGTGAGCCGTGCATGGCACACGCGAGTCACCACTTGTATTTCTCTCATCCATAATAAACGGACCTGCTACTGTTACACAGTGTTTCCCTACCCATCACTGCATTCTTCAGGGAACACTAGTAACCACCAGAAAGTTACACAGTATTTCATTTACATTATTTGTTTAGTTCTATACATAAAGGGTAACTTATTCACAAATGCGTGAGAACAGGCGTGTGAGGCAGTATGTCTGGCCTCACACTTTGTTATTCACATTTACGTGGGAGGTATTCAAGCACATTGCGTATTTGGTTCTGTACATGAGAATTGATATAGTTACTAAGTGCAAAAAAGTGGATACAATCTTAATATGTCGGCTATCTTGCCGTTAGAGATGAAGTGTTGTGCCATTTCACACACAGTGTGCTTGGACCTGTCCCTAAAAGGTTCTATCTTCACAATAGACGTAGATGCATGGCCGCACACTTTACATTTAGTTTGTTTACATCTGCTTGAGGAACATACTGCCAGTTGTACTTATATCCTAACTTATTCTAGCGGTTACAACATCTTGTAATCTAGTGATCTTGTTACTTGCTCCATATACATGTTTCACATGATACATCTCATCATGGTAACCTATGGATCGACTAGTGCCTGTTTGCACTTATCTACTTGCGTCAAACTCATCAATAAGTTCTCCAATACAGTTTAGGGTTCTTTTGACAGACCCAAATTGTATTCAACGGTGTCTTTGTTAGACGCGAGTTTGGCGAGGCATCAACTCTGTCATGTTTTATGAGGCCTATAGATCTACAACAGTTTGACCCTGACACCCCGGTAACAACAAGCACGCATATTTGTGTCTGGCTTCAGAGACAAGAGCGTGACAACCTGAGTCGAGGGCCGCAAGTAGTGAGATAGAGAGTCAGTGATGATGAGACTGTCAGTAACAGTGGTTTCAATGAATTTAATTGCTGTAGGCACTAATTCAGTTTGTAGAGTGGATGCCCAGTTGTTAATTCTAACTCCTTTCTCAATTATATTACCGTCAGGTTGAGTCAAAACAATAGCATGCCCTCCACAGGCAGTTTAGAGATCCATCAACCTGCAGATGGTCTGTGTGATATTATCATCAGTCTGTAGAGTGTATGTGTTCAAGAGCTCTCAATTTGGCAGTGTGTTGGAGATAAATGTTGTATAATTAATTTTTAGGCGGATACGTCGGTATTGTGATATCGAAGGAACTGTCCGCCAGGGTGGCAGGAAGGCTTTGTGTCTCAACTTTGTACAGGGGTCTAGTCCAACATCTTCATGTGTAGCTGTAGTGATCCATTTAGACTCAGTAGTCCCATGGTTCATACATTCTAGCAATTTTAAGGAAACAATGTTATCAGGATCACCACGCGAAGCCTCCGGGCTATCATGAGTGACTTGAATTATTCTATCTTTAACACTGGGTATACCTAGTTCTTTCCTCATATTAAGTACTTAGTGCTCATGGGACATCCAGGATAATTCTGAGGGCTTTATTTGCATTTTCGAGCTTGTTTTCCGTCACGAATGACCAGGGCTGGTGCATGGTAATCTATCAGCGATCTTATATAGCCTAGGTACATTGTTTTAACACCTAATATTAGCACCATAGTGTGACACCGCGTACACTCTCTAAGAGGTCTCAGTCTATCGTACATTGGCGGGTTAGCTGTTGTATGGCAGGGTAAAAAGGACGGAAACACCAAGAAAAAGAAAGAAACATAGTCAATAGTGTTGTTACCTATCTTGAACTTGGCGGGGCCGCGTTTGCGGTTACCAGCTTGTTTGTTGAATATCTTAGTTTTGTCAGTGGGATAATAAGACCGAAGTGTTCACAGGCTGCTACATGGTTCAGTGGTTTGCATTGCACGATGAGTTTCAGAATGTATAAGAATATCATCAGCATAGCTGATTGAGATATTGCTGGGGTTGTCTGGTATTAAATTTAATAATGCATTCATAAGAACATTGAACAAAGTGGGGCTAAGTACTCCACCTTGAGAGTACCAAGTTGCATATCTCTTTAACTTCACTTTTGTAAACCTGAAACAGTGCAGCAGCCCTTCTGTTGGTTAGGTAACCACTTATCCAGTGTAACAGCCTACCTCCTATATCCATTTTGGCTAGTTCGTACGGTGTAGGAGGTGTGGTGGTGTAGGAGGTGTGGTGTGGTGGTGTAGGAGGTGTGGTGGTGTAGGAGGTCTGGTGGTGTTGGAGGTGTGGTGTGGTGGTGTAGGAGGTGTGGTGTGGTGGTGTAGGAGGTGTGGTGTGGTGGTGTAGGAGGTGGTGTGGTGTGGGGTGTGGGTGGTGTAGGAGGGTGTGGTGGTGTAGGAGGTGTGGTGGTATAGGAGGTGTGGTGGTATGGGGTGTGGTGGTGTAAAGGTGTGGTGGTGTAGGAGGGTGGGGTGGTGGTGTGGGAGGGTAAGGTGTGGTGGTGTGGGAGGGTGAAGTGTGGTGGTGTAAGATGGTGAGGGTGTGGTGGTGTGGGGTGGGGTGTGGTGGTATAGGAGGTGTGGGGTGGTGTGGGGAGGGTGTGGTGGTGTGGGGTGGGGTGTGGTGGTGTGGGGAGGGTGGGTGTGGTGGTGTAGGAGGGTGGGGTGTGGTGGTGTGGATGGTGAGGTGTGGTGGTGTCGGGAGGGTGGGGTGTGGTGGTATAGGAGGTGTGGTGGTGTAGGAGGGTGTGGTGGTGTAGGAGGGTGAGGTGTGGTGGTGTCGGGAGGTGGGGTGTGGTGGTGTGGGAGGGTGGGTGTGGTGGTGTAGATGGTGTGTGGTGGTGCCGGAGGGTGAGGTGTGGTGGTGTCGGAGGGTGAGGTGTGGTGGTGTGGATGGTGAGGTGTGGTGGTGTCAGGGGTGGGGTGTGGTGGTGTAGGAGGGTGGGTGTGGTGGTGTAGGAGGGTGAAGTGTGGTGGTGTAAGATGGTGAGGTGTGGTGGTGTAGGAGGGTGAGGTGTGGTGGTATAGGAGGGTGTGGTGGTGTAGGAGGGTGAGGTGTGGTGGTGTCGAGGGTGAGGTGTGGTGGTGTAGGAGGGTGAGGTGTGGTGGTGTCGGAGGGTGAGGTGTGGTGGTATAGGAGGTGTGGTGGTGTGGGAGGGTGAGGGGTGTGGTGGTGTCGGAGGGTGAGGTGTGGTGGTGTCGGAGGGTGAGATGTGGTGGTATGGGGTGTGTGGTGGTGTAGGGAGGTGTGGTGGTGTGGGGGGGTGGGGTGGTGGTGTCGGAGGGTGAGGTGTGGTGGTGTGGGAGGGTGGGGTGTGGTGGTATAGGGTGTGGTGGTGTGGGAGGGTGAGGGTGTGGTGGTGTCGGAGGGTGGGGGTGTGGTGGTGTGGTGGGGGTGTGGTGGTGTCGGAGGGGTGAGGTGTGGTGGTATAGGAGGTGTGGTGGTGTGGGAGGTGGGGTGTGGTGGTGTCGGAGGGTGAGGTGTGGTGTATAGGAGGGTGGGGGTGTGGTGGCGTGGAGGGTGGGGGTGTGGTGGTATGGAGGGTGGGGTGTGGTGGTGTGGGAGGGTGGGTGTGTGGTGGTGTCGGAGGGTGAGGTGGGTGGTATAGGGGTGAGTGTGGGAGGTGTGGTGGTGTGGGTGAGGGTGTGGTGGTGTAGGAGGGTGAGGTGTGGTGGCGTAGGAGGGTGAAGTATGGTGGTATCGGAGGGTGAGGTGTGGTGGTGTCGGTGAGGGTGGGTGTGGTGGTGTGGGAGGGTGGTGTGGTGGTGGGAGGGTGGTGTGGTGGTGTAAGATGGTGAGCTGTGGTGGTGTCGGAGGGTGAGGTGTGGTGGTGTAGAAGTGTGGTGGTGAGGAGGGTGAGGTGCGGATTTATCCTGCTGTAAGTATTGGGTATGTTTACTTGACCTGCATCAACCAATCAGCAGCCAGTTTATAGATGCCCTTCTGTTATTCAACCAATAGGCGATGGGAAATATGCAGCAAAACAATTCATTTGTTTTTATAAACACTTTTATTACCTTAATTATTACCTTTCTTGTGATGGAGAGTTTACAACTTGTGTTTATCAGTGTCAAGATCCAAAAAGAAGTCGATTTACTAAAATGCATCTACAGCCTTAACCCATTAGTGGTCTGAGTGCCCTCAATTGGCCATAAACAGAGCTATGAAACAAAACAAACTCAGTTATTTCTTATGAACGCACCGGTGACTGCGAATGTTGTCATTTTACACACACACACACACACACATTAGTCACACTTGCAATAAAGTGTATATCATATTCATAAGTCATGACTGTCGCTGGTACATAATTCATCAGTGTCAGGTCCCTTGGGTCTCGTAGTTTTTTTTTTTTTTAGATTGCCCCCTAGGGAGCTAGTTTATTTGGCACCCCCTTACATCCTGTACAAGGTGAAGCGCAGAAGCGTTTACACCGCCCATCTGGGAAGCATGCTAAGTTCATGCTTGCCTTTATGACTCATGCATTAAGGGCGTAAAAGCCTGAAGGGTCATGGGTTTTGTCAGCGAGTTACATAAAGTGACAGAATGATGAGTGCGTGGGGGGAAAGTTCCCGGTACATTTCATGTGTTTATGGCAAAGCGTGGTGGGAAAACACAAAGGTGTGTGGGGAGTAGTGTGGGGAGTTTGGGGAGGTGTGGTGGTGTGGGGAGATGTGTGGGGGTGTGTGGAGAGTGTAGGGGTGTGGGGAGGGTGTGAGTCCCCATACCTGTCCCAAATATAAGCACGGGGAGGGTGTGGTGGTGGGGGGGAGAGGGGTGTGTGGTGGTGTGGGGGGAGAGGGTGTGGTGGGGGGGGAGAGGGTGTGTGGTGGTGTGGGGGGAGAGGGGTGTGTGGTGTGAGGGGGAGAGGGTGTGGTGGTGGAGGGGGGAGAGGGTGTGGTGGTGGAGGGGAGAGGGGTGTGTGGTGGGGGGGAGAGGGTGGTGGTGTGAGGGGAGTGGGGGTGGTGGTGTGGGGGGAGAGGGGTGTGTGGGGGTGGAGGGGGAGAGGGTGTGGTGGGTGTGAGGGGAGAGGGGTGTGGTGGTGTGGGAGGGGTGAGAGGGGTGTGGGGTGGGTGTGGGGGGAGAGGGTGTGTGGTGGTGTGGGGAGGAGGTGTGGTGGTGGGGGGAGGGTGTGGTGGTGGGGAGAGGGTGTGTGGTGTGGTGGGGGAGAGGGGTGGTGGTGTGGGAGGGGTGAGAGGGTGGTGGGTGGGTGTGAGGGGGAGAGGGTGTGGTGGGTGTGTGGAGGGGAGGGGGTGTGTGGTGGTGTGGAGGAGGTGAGGTGTGGGTGGGTGGGGGGAGGTGGTGGTGGGGGGAGGGGTGTGTGTGGGGAGAGGTGTGGTGTGGGGGGGAGAGGGTGTGTGGGTGGTGTGAGGGGGAGAGGGTGGTGGTGTGGGGAGAGGGGTGTGTGGTGGTGTGAGGGGAGAGGTGGTGGTGGAGGGGAGAGGGTGTGTGGTGGGTGGGGGAGAGGTGTGTGGGTGGTGGGGGGGGAGGGGTGTGTGGTGGTGTGGGGTGGGAGAGGTGTGTGGTGTGGGAGGGGGAGAGGGTGTGGTGGTGTGAGGGGAGAGGGGTGTGGGTGGTGGGTGGAGGGGGAGAGGGTGTGTGGTGGTGTGGAGGGGGAGAGGGTGTGTGGTGGTGTGTGGGGGAGAGGGTGTGTGTGGGTGTGTGGGAGGGGAGGAGAGGGTGTGTGGTGGTGTGAGGGGGAGAGGGGTGTGGGGTGGTGTGAGGGGAGAGGGGTGTGGGGTGTGGGGGAGAGGGTGGGTGGGTGGAGGGGAGAGGGTGTGGTGGGTGTGTGAGGGGGAGGGGGTGTGGGTGGTGTGGGGGGGAGAGGGGTGGTGGTGTGGGGGAGGAGAGGGGTGGTGGGTGGAGGGGGGAGAGGGGTGTGTGAGGGGAGAGGGTGTGTGGTGGTGGGGGGGGAGAGGGTGTGTGGTGTGGGGGGAGAGGTGTGTGTGGTGGTGTGGAGGGGAGAGGGTGTGGTGGTGGGAGGGGAGAGGGTGTGTGGTGGTGGTGTGGGGAGGGGAGAGGTGGTGGTGTGAGGGGGAGAGGGTGTGGTGGGTGAGGGGGAGAGGGTGTGTGTGTGGTGGGTGTGGGGAGGGGGAGAGGGTGTGTGGGGGTGTGGGTGGGAGGGGGAGAGGTGTGTGGTGAGGGGGAGAGGGTGTGGGGTGTGGGGGGGGAGAGGTGTGTGGTGGTGTGGGGGGGAGAGGGGTGTGTGGGGTGTGGAGGGGGGAGAGGGTGTGGGTGGGTGGGGTGGGAGGGTGGGGGTGGGGGGGGAGAGGGGTGTGTGGTGTGAGGGGGAGGGGTGTGTGGTGGTGTGGGGGGGAGAGGGGGGGGTGGGTGTGTGGAGGGGGAGAGGGTGTGTGGTGGGTGGGGGGAGAGGGTGTGGGTGGTGGGAGGGGGAGAGGGTGTGGTGGTGTGGGAGGAGGAGGAGGGTGGGGGTGGGTGTGAGGGGGAGAGGGTGGTGTGTGGGGGGTGTGTGTGGGGGGAGAGGGTGGTGGTGTGGGGGGGAGAGGGGTGTGGTGGTGGAGGGGGAGAGGGTGTGTGTGGTGTGGGGGAGAGGGTGGTGGTGGTGGAGGGGGAGAGGGTGTGTGGTGGGTGGGGGGGGAGAGGTGTGTGTGGGGGAGGTGTGGTGTGGGGGAGGTGTGTGGTGGGGTGTGGGGGGGAGAGGGGTGGGTGGAGGGGGAGGTGGGGTGTGGGGGGAGGGGGGGTGGGTGTGGTGGTGGTGTGAGGGGGAGAGGTGTGTGGTGGTGTGTGGGGGGAGAGGTGTGTGGTGGTGTGGGGGGGAGAGGGTGTGTGGTGGTGTGAGGAGGAGAGGTGTGGTGGTGTGGAGGGGAGAGGGTGTGTGGTGGGTGGGGGGAGAGGGGTGTGGGGGTGGTGTGGGAGGGGGAGAGGTGTGGTGGTGTGGGGGGAGAGGTGTGTGTGTGAGGGGGGAGGGTGGGGTGGAGGAGGGAGGGTGTGGTGGTGTGGAGGGGGAGAGGGTGTGTGGTGGTGTGGGGGGGAGAGGGTGGTGGTGTGGGGGGGAGAGGTGTGGGTGGGTGAGGGGAGAGGGTGTGTGGTGGTGGGTGGGAGAGGGTGTGTGGTGGAGGGGAGAGGGTGTGAGGGGAGAGGGTGTGTGGTGGGTGTGAGTGGGGGGGAGAGGGTGTGTGGTGGGTGTGAGGGGGAGAGGTGTGGGTGGGGGTGGGAGAGGGTGTGTGTGGTGGTGTGAGGGGAGAGGGGGGGTGGGTGTGGAGGGGGAGAGGGTGTGTGAGGGGGAGAGGTGTGTGGTGGTGTGAGGGGGAGAGGGTGTGGTGGGAGGGGGGAGAGGGGTGTGGTGGGTGTGGGGTGGGAGAGGGTGTGTGGTGGTGTGGAGGGGAGAGGGTGGGGAGGGGAGAGGGGTGTGTGGTGGTGTGGGGTGGGGAGGGGTGTGTGTGGTGGTGTGGAGGGGGAGGTGTGTGTGTGTGGGAGGGTGTGTGGTGGTGTGAGGGGGAGAGGGGGTGGGAGGGGGGGAGGGGTGTGTGGTGGTGTGGTGGGGGGAGAGGGTGGTGGTGGTGTGAGGGGGAGAGGGTGGTGGTGTGGGGTGGGAGAGGGTGTGTGGTGGTGTGGGGGGAGAGGGTGGGGAGAGGGTGTGTGGTGGTGGTGGGTTAACGCTGTGGAGCTTGTTGTTATTGCTCTCATTTATCACCCTGTGTCTGTCTGTCATTCTATTTCACGACTTTTTATCCTTTTTAACTGTCTATCTGTCACCATATTTTATCATATATCTGTCTATCTTTCTTTCTGTCTCATTTCATTGCATATATCTGCTTGTTTTTTTTTGTTTACCTGTCTGTCGTTCTCATGTCTGTTTCTTGTCTGTCTCTTTCTGTCTCATGTCTGTTCGTCTGTCTGTCTGTCTGTGTGTGTTTTAGTTTCCACACTCAAACTTTTTTGAGGAAACATTATGTGAAAGTCATTATCTGCCCCCTGTGGTTACGATGGTCGCTTTAACATCAGGTTGTAATGGGGATATCACCTTTATGTGGTGTTGGAGGAGGAAGGGTTAGGGAAGGAAGGGAGGGGGAGGGAGGAGGGAGGGAGGAGAAACAGGGATAATGACCGGATATTTAGTTACTGGTTGAAAAGGATTATTATGAAATGTGTGTGTGTGTGTGTGTGTGTGTGTGTGTGTGTGTGTGTGGTGTGTGTGTGTGTGTGTGTGTGTGTGTGTGTGTGTGTGTGTTTAATCATAGCATATAACACCTGAGATCACACCATAACACCATATCCTACCATAACACCAGATATCACACTAGAGTATAACACCATGTATTACCATAACACCATGTATCACCATAACATCATATTACACTATAACACTCACATACCATAACACCACACACTACAATATAAAATACCCTTTCATACCTACTCACCATAACACCAAACACTCACTATAAATCACATACCACACTATACACTACACACTCACATAAATCACCACACACCATACCAACACACACCTCACTATAAACCCACACACCACACTATAATACCCACACATTCACCATAACCACACACTACACCATAACACACACATAATTCACACACTACACCACACACACACACACACACCATAACACTACATAACACACACATCTCACCATAACACCATAATCACTCCTATAACATCACACACACTCACTATAAAACTACACACTACACATCACACCACACACCACACCAAACACCTACACCATACCATAACACTATATATCACCCTATAACACCACATACCACACCATAACACCATACAGCCTTTCATACCCACCTCACCATAACACTATATATCACACACCACATAACACCAAACACTCACTATAACACCACACACTCACCATAACACACACACACACACACACACCATACCACACAATCACAATTATAATATTACATACTACACATTATCATACACCTACCATAAATATCATATCATACAATACACTCACACACCACACTATAACATTATATCATACACTACCACATACCACTATAATACTACACTTACATAATATTACACGCCACACTACACACTATAAATACTACACAGCTCATCATAAAACCACACACATACCACACAATTACACTATAACACAGTCACTATAACACTACACACACATACACCACACCACACACCACACCATAACACCACACAGCTCACCATAACACCCCCTCCTCTCACCCCAACAGTGGACGCCGTGTACGCCTTGGCCTGGGCCTTCCACACCCTGCTGCAGGACAAGTGTGGTGACCTTACGGTGTGTGAGGCGGTGCTGCCCGCTCCCTCAGGTCAGGAGATGCTTCACTACATCAGGAACGTCTCCTTTATCGGTACGTACTGTAGCCTGGGACATAGATACATAGATACATAGATAAAAGGATAATAAAGAGATAAAGATAGAGAGATAAAAGAGAGAGAGAGAGAGGGAGGATGATCACCCTTCGTATAGGGAATCTCTTGAGCTGTGTCAGATCTGAATTAACCCCTTTTACCGGGAGAAGACAGTGTTAATTCTGACGTCATTCACTACAGCGTTCTTGAGAGTCTGCAGCAAAACCGGATTATTATTTTTCAACCTGTCACGAGTTATTTATAGAGGGGAGGTGAGGGGAAGAGGAGGTGAGGGGGAGGAGGAGGGGTGAGGGGAGGAGGAGGTGAGGGTGAGGAGGAGAGGTGAGGGGAGGAGGAGGTGGAGGGGTGAGGGGAGGTGAGGGGAGGAGGAGGTGGGGGGTGAGGGGAGGAGGAGGTGAGGGGGAGGAGAGGTGAGGGGGGAGGGTGAGGGGAGGAGGAGGTGGGAGGGGTGAGGGGAGGAGGTGGTGGGAGGGGGAGGAGGAGGAGGGGGTGAGGGGAGGAGGAGGTGAGGGTGAGGGGAGGTGAGGGTGAGGGGAGGGAGGAGGTGAGGGGAGAGAGGGAGGGGTGGGGAGGGGAGGTGTGAGGGGAGGGGGAGGGGAAGGGAGGAGGTGGAGGGTGAGGGGAGGAGGTGGGGGGTGAGGGGAGGGGCGGGGGGGTGAGGGGAGGAGGAGGTGAGGGGAAGAGGGAGGGGAGGGTGAGGGGGGAGGAGGTGGGAGGGGGTGGGAGGGAAGGAGGAGGTGAGGGGTGAGGGGAAGAGGAGGAGGGGTGAGGGGGGAGGGAGGAGGTGAGGGGAGGGGAGGAGGAGGTGGGAGGGGTGAGGGGAGGAGGAGGAGGTGAGGAGGAGGAGGAGGGGTGAGGGGAGGAGGTGGTGAGGGGTGAAGGGAGGAAGAGGTGAAGGTGAGGGGAAGAGGCGGTGGGAGAGGAGGGGAGGAGGAGGAGGGTGAGGGGAGGGAGGAGGGGGGGGGAGGGGAGGAGGAGGGGAGGGGGAGGGGAGGAGGAGGGAGAGGAGGTGGGGGTGAGGGGAGGAGGAGGTGAGGGTGAGGAGGGAGGAGGTGAGGGTGAGGAGGAGAGGTGAGGGGGAGGAGGAGGTGAGGGTGAGGGAGAAGGTGAGGGTGAGGTGAGGAAGAGGAAGGTGAGGGAAGGAGGAGAGGAGGTGGGATGAGGAGGTGAGGGTGAGGGAGGAGGAGGTGGGAGGAGGAAGAGGAGGTGAGGGGGAGGGAAGAGGAGGTGAGGGTGAGGGAAGAGGATGACGGGTGAGGGAAGGAGGTGAGGGGTGAGGGGAGGAGGAGGTAGGAGGGGAGGAGGAGGTGAGGGTGAGGGAGGAGGAGGTGGGGTGGGGAGGGGAGGAGGAGGTGAGGGTGAGGGGAGGAGGTTAGGGTGAGGGGAGGAGGAGGTGAGGGTGAGGGGAGGAGATAAATCTAGTTAGGTTGGAGGAAAAGAGTGGTGTGAGAGAGAGAGAGAGAGAGAGAGAGAGAGAAATCACGTGTGTGTGTGTGTGTGTGTGTGTGTGTGTGTGTTGCTCAGACACGTACAAACACTCATGTACACTACAGTAATACCTAAGCTTCACATCTCAAACAACCAATTATCTATGCATATTAGGCGTGAACTTCTCATCTATGTGTGTCTGTGTGTATACATCTATGTGTGCCTGTGTGTATACATCTATGTGTGTGTGTGTCATGTGTGTGTTGTGATACATTCATGTGTGTCTGTGTGACGTGGAGAGTATGAGATGAGGGTAGGTGGTAATGAGCAGGTGTGACCCAGGCAGGAGAGTTTTTCTGCCGGGGTAAAGTGATATGCAAATGATGGCGCTGGCAGTTATCATTCTGGGATGGTGAGAGAGAGAGAGAGAGGAGGGGAAGAGAGAGAGAAGAGAGAGAGAGAGAGAGAGAGAGAGAGAGAGAGAGAGAGAGAGAGAGAGAGAGAGAGAGATGCTAACCTCAATAATGTCTGTATGAATTGTGTTGTAAACAAAAGGTTTTATTAAGAATTATAATATAGGAAATGTATTGTAACGTGACATACACACACACACACACACACACACACACACACACACACACACACACACACACACACACACACACACACACACACACACACACACACACACACACACACACACACACACACACACACACACACGCACGCACACACACATACCACACACACACACACACACACACACACACACACACATCACATCATCATCATCACACACATCACACATCACACACACACACACACACACACATCAAAAAATCTTCACCACCCACACACACACACACACACACACACACACACACACATCACACACACACACACACACACACACACACACACACACACACACACACACACACACACACCACACACACACACACACACACACACACGCACACACACACACACACACACACACACACACACACACCACACACACACACACACACACACACACACACACACACACACACCACACACACCACACACACACACACACACACCATGGAGCTAGTGTCTGTTGTGTCTATGGTGATGGTGTCCTGTGGTGGTGATGGTGTCTGTGATGCAGGATGCCGTCTGTGATTGGTGGATGCTGGTCTGGTGGTGATGGTGTCTGTGGTTGTTTATAGTGTCTGTGGTGTTAGAAATCTGTGGTGGTGATGGTGTCTGTGGTGGTGATGGTGTCTGTGATGGTGATGCTGTCTGTGGTGGTGATGGTGTCTGTGGTGTTTATGGTGTCTGTGGTGTGATGGTG
This sequence comes from Homarus americanus, assembly GCF_018991925.1. Taxonomy (NCBI): domain Eukaryota; kingdom Metazoa; phylum Arthropoda; class Malacostraca; order Decapoda; family Nephropidae; genus Homarus; species Homarus americanus. Next base: position 27,529 of record NW_024755308.1, read on the forward strand.
TCTGTGGTGGTGATGTCTGTGGTGGTGATGGTGTCTGTGGTGGTGATGGTGTCTGTGGTGGTGATGCTGTCATGTGGGTGGTGATGGTGTCTGTGGTGGTGATGGTGTTTGTGGTGGGATGGTGTCTGTGGTGGTGATGGTGTCTGTGGTGGTGATGGTGTCTGTGGTGGTGATGGTGTCTGTGGTGGATGGTGTCTGTGGTGTGATGGTGTCTGGTGGTGATGGTGTGTGTGGTGGTGATGGTGTCTGTGGTGGTGATGGTGTCTTGTGGTGGTGATGGTGTCTGTGGTGTTGATGGTGTCTGTGGTGTTGATGGTGTCTGTGGTGGTGATGGTGTCTGTGGTGGTGATGGTGTCTGTGGTGGTGATGGTGTCTGTGGTGGTGATGGGCCGTGGTGGTGATGGTGTCTGTGGTGGTGATGGTGTCTGTGGTGGTGATGGTGTCTGTGGTGGTGATGGTGTCTGTGGTGGTGATGGTGTCTGTGGTGGTGATGGTGTCTGTGGTGGTGATGGTGTCTGTGGTGGTGATGGTGTCTGTGGTGGTGATGGTGTCTGTGGTGGTGATGGTGTCTGTGGTGGTGATGGTGTCTGTGGTGGTGATGGTGTCTGTGGTGTTTATAGTGTCTTTGTTGGTGATGGTGTCTGTGGTGGTGATGGTGTCTGTGGTGTTTATAGTGTCTGTGGTGGTGATGGTGTCTGTGGTGTTGGTGTCTGTGGTGGTGATGGTGTCTGTGGTGGTGATGGTGTCTGTGGTGGTGATGGTGTCTGTGGTGTTTATGGTGTCTGTGGTGGTGATGGTGTCTGTGGGTGGTGATGGTGTCTGGTGGTGATGGTGTCTGTGGTGTTTATAGTGTCTGTGGTGGTGATGGTGTCTGTGGTGGTGATGGTGTCTGTGGTGGTGATGGTGTCTGTGGTGGTGGTGTCTGTGGTGGTGATGGTGTCTGTGGGGTGTGTCTGTGGTGGTGGTGTCTGTGGTGGTGATGGTGTCTGTGGTGGTGATGGTGTCTGTGGTGTTTATAGTGTCTGTGGTGTTTATAGTGTCTGTGGTGTTTATAGTGTCTGTTGTGGTGATGCTGTCTGTGGTGTTTATGGTGTCTGTGGTGTTTATAGTGTCTGTGGGTTTATAGTATCTGTGGTGGTGATGCTGTCTGTGGTGGTGATGTGTCTGTGGTGGTGATGGTGTCTGTGGTGTTTATAGTGTCTGTGGTGTTTATAGTGTCTGTGGTGTTTTATAGTGTCTGTGGTGGTGATGGTGTCTGTGGTGTTTATAGTGTCTGTGGGTGAAACACTATACCCCGCCATCCATCTTGTTCAGGAGGTCACACATATCATGCAGATGGGAGGAAAAATATCGACATTATGGAAAGAGATTCTCCGTCTTGTGGGAGGAACACACACACACACACACACACACACAGTTCAGTAGTGTTATTTATCTGCAGTTATTAATATTTTGTAGTATTTCTTGGTCAATGTTCAGAATACAACACTTGACAGTGGCTTATCTTATTATTGTACGTAGAATATATGTGATAATGTAAAAATGTGTAAAAGTAGTATTTTAATATGTGTGTGTGTGTAAAATATTTGTGTGTGTGTATGTGTATGTGTATGTGTATGTGTATGTGTATGTATATAAATAATGCAGTGATGGTGTGGTGTTTTTGATAATAATAATACATTAATAATAATAATAATTAATAATAATCATAATCATAATCATAATCATAAAATGATGATGATGGTAATAATAATATCAATAATACTTTTATCAATAATAATTATAATAATAACTAATAACAACAACAACAACAACAACAACAACAACAACAACAACGGCAACGACAACGATAACGATAATGATATTATTAATGATAATAATAATAATATTAATGATAATACAATAAAAACTAACCTAATAGCAATAATAATAATAATCATAATCATAATCATAATCATAAAAATATTGATGATGGTAGAAATAATAATATCAATACACTATATCATGGCCTCCAGCCTCCTAATATATACACCTTATACCATTTATTATATGTAAATATCTAATACATAAACTATCCTATCTGTGTGTTAAAGTGTGGTTGAGCCGCAGATCTGTGCGGCATTCAGTAACGCTGTAGCCTCATAGTCATATCACCATGATTGTCGAGTTGGGGCCGTCGTTCCCCTGAGCGAAACAAAGCCGGCGAAGGCAGTCGACATCTCATCAGGCTGTAACATAACTACAGGCTGCTGCTTCTGTTCGGAGACCACCTCTTGCGAGTCTGGCGTAGAAACATCTTGCGATTGCTCCACCGAGAGGTTGTAATTAGAGGTGGCACGATCGCGTTTTCTCTTATACTTTTCTTGTCGTTCTAGTTCTCCTATGTTAAGCATCACGAGCTGGGTTACGGTGACATGCGGCCATGGGATAAAAATCCTGATGTCGAAGAGGCTCGCTGTCCCATGACCCGGGGTTCTCGAGCACTAACGTCAACCGCAGACTTAGTTAGATGTGTTTGAAGTCTATGTTGGAAGATCTCACCATCAATGGAAGGAGTTTACCATGACATTCCGGTAGATTTCTTTCAACATATTTGCTGGGGTCCTTACTTCATTAAAACATTATAAGCCATATAGGCCCCCTTTCTTGTACACCATGGCGTGATCGCCGTCATAGGAAAAACCCACACCTGCGTGGAGGCAAACAACTTCCCACTGGCCGACCGTGCAGAACTTTAATGGCATGTATAAAATTCTTGTTTATTAAGACTGAGCCATTTTGCCCTTATCGGTAGCATCAGTTAACCAGTTCAGGCGCCCTCCTGCGCTATAGCTACTTTTTTAGAATTTTTCTGCGGTACCTGCAGCAACAGTTGCTGCAACTTATCGACTGGCAAATGTCGATCTGTCGTGACGGACCTACAGATCTTGTTTACTTCACTGGTATCCACCTCTCCCTGTTGCGTTCTGGGCTGTGTATGTGGTCATTGAGGGCTGCCGTGAAGCAAAGTGAATTTTGATGTTCGGTGTGCAATCTCCTCCTGAGATGGTTAGTCCCATCCCCTCCAGCTTGATGGGTACAAAGTGCTCTCTTTCTGCTGGGGTTAAGTAAGTGTTTCACTAATTTGGGAATGAACTTGACACTGATAGCTTCTTCCAGAATTGGAGGTCGGTATATCAGAGATAGATGCATCAGGTAGTTTAACGATGCTGGAGTCCATGGGTGAATGCAGCAAAAAGCCGCATGTGGCTCTGTGTTGCTTAATCTCAGGCAAGCAGATTTCGCTAACACTCATTCACCTTTCCCGCATTTTCGGTCTTGAAGTCCGTGAGTGCCAATTACTATTGCCTAGATAATGTTGGCCGTCCTTAGTTATTTTGACCTCACTTCCGCCAAAAACCTCCATTGCCGTTCATAGTGTTCTGGCTACGATGAGGAAGGACTTTGCTGGCGTTTGGGTGGTACCCTATTTATGAACCTCGCGATGTTGCAAGTCCCACCACTTTGATGCCCTCCACTTTTCCTGCTCCTGTAGGTCATCAGCATATGCCACTTGTTTGACTAGTTGTTTCAAATTTTTATTTCTTGTTGTAGACATGATGAGCCAAGTATACATTCCTACATTGCAACAGTCCCCCTGTGTTGTTCCCTCAGGTTGACTGTAAGATGGTTTCACCTCTTAAAGCCTTGTTGTTTTTATGGGTCTGATAGTTCCTGGAGCTTTCAACTGCAAAAGCTTGGACACTTGATCTTGATGTTGTGCAGTGCGGCCTTGCGTTAAAGTATGTTGAATGCGTTTGAAGCGTCAACCAGGAGGCTAGCTCTAATCTCGTTGCTCAAATATCGTTCTCTATGGCGTAAGCCAGCTTCCCTCCAGCCTGGTGACCAGCACACTTACCCGTTCTGCTGTCTATTTCACCTCCATTATGCATTTTTCCGATGATCGCCTCAGCACTTCCCCCACTCTATTGGCTACATCCTGGATTCTTATCAGAATGAGGCAACAGGCCGTCAGAGCATGAAGGTGATAGCAGCATGAGGATGCCAGCTTTCTTCTGGGCGGCAATGACCGTCTGAATCACTTGCTACAGGGCCAAACTTGTTATGCTGAGGAATGACTACCAACCGTTTGCATCCAGACTGAAAGGGCTGGTACCTCCTCAGTCTTCGGTGCCTTTTTCCCACCATCCCTCCTGTTATTTTCTCAGGCAGGAACAGCATTTGGTGGGACAGTCTCTCATACTCTTTTTGCGAGGATGTTTTTCTTTCAATTGTTTTTAATGTCTCTCTGTTTTGTGTATAGGACCCCACAGGTGGATTCTCTGTGAATCTTACCGCCAAGAACACTTTTTCCCCACATTTTGTTTCCAAACTTCCTTGCAGCATCATCGGTGTTTTGCTTTCCGTCTCCTGAATTTTAGTCTCTCCTGCAGTGTTCTTACTTCCCCACAGAATCATCAAAGGCCCCCCCCTTTCTGCCACAGTGTCCAATCTTCTCTTCATTGCTGCACATTTTCTTTTGTGTAGTCCTTTGTGTGTGTCTCTGACAGAACAGATGTGGTAATGTGCCAGTATATGAGCCCCAACGACAGGCTACATACTATTACTACTACTACTACTACTAATAATAATAATAATAATATAATAATAATAATAATAATTATAATAATAATAATAATAATATTAATAATAATAATAATAATAATAATAATAATAACAATAACAATAACAACTATAACATTATAACATCATTAACAACAACAATAACAACACTATCAACAACAACAATAACAGCAACAACTATCAACAATAACAACAACAACACTATCAACAACAACAATAACAACAACAACTATCAACAATAACAACAACAATCCAACAATACCAACAACAACTATCAACAACAACAACATGATAAACCATCTCTCCCCGTCACCGTCGTCCGGGAAGACTGCGGGAGGGATGAGAGGCTGAGATTTATCGAGGGAGGAGAGCGTGCCTGGGAATTTCACCATCGTAACGAGAGGGGAGGGGTCAAGGGGAGGTGGTCAAGGGGAGGGTCAAGGGAGGGCGGTTGAGGGGGGGGGTTGGGGAGGGTCAAGGGAAGCTAATCGAGGGGGAGATGCTAGTCGAGGGGAAGGTGCGGTCAAGTCGAGGGGAGGGAGGTGCTGGTCTAGTCGAGGGGAAGTGCTGGCTGGTCAGTGGGGAGATGCTAGTCGAGTGGGGAGGTGTTGGTCTAGTCGAGTGGGGAAGTGCTGGCTGGTCGAGGGGAAATGCTAGTCGAGGAGGGTCAAGTCGAGGGGGAAGTGCTGGCTGGTCGAGTGGGGAGATGCTAGTCAGTGGGAGGTGCTGGTCTAGTCGAGTGGGAGGTGCTGGTCGAGTCAACGGGGGAGGTGGTCAAAATATAAACAATTCAAATGGTTCCTTAACTGTAAACATGACAAGAAGTACTAACCCCTACCCCACCCACCCCACTCCACCCCATCACCCCACTCCACCCCCTACCCCACCCACCCCCACTCCCCACTCCACCCCCTACCCCCACTCCACCCCCCCACCCCACTCACCCCCCTCCCCACTCACCCCCACCCCACCACCCCACCCCACTCCACCCCCACCCCACTCCACCCCCACCACTCACCCCACCACCTCTACCCCACTCACCCCACTCACCCCCTCCCACCCCCCACTCACCCCCACTCACCCCACTCACCCCTTTAACAACCGGTAGAGTCTCAACACAGTTATGACGCCATCTTTTAACCCACCATCTTGGTAAACTGTAACTTGTGGAAAGATATTTAAACTGTCTGTCTGTCTGACTGTCACCATGAAGAGGGAGGGAGGAGAAGGAGGTGGAGGAAGGAGAGTAGGGAAAGGAGGAGGAGGAGGAGGAAGAAGAAGAGGAGAAAGAGGAAGGGAGAGGAGAAGGAAGGAGAAGAGGAGTAAAGAGGAAATAGAAGGAACGAGAAGATGAGAAAACTGGAGAGGAGGAGAAAGAAGGGAGGAGGGCGTGAAGGAGAGAGAGAGAGGAGAGAGAGGAGAGAGAGAGGAGGAGAGGAGAGAGAGAGAGAGAGGAGAGAGATGCCGATGGTGGAGATAATGGGTCGTGTCAATAAGCATTCCTCTTACCCTTTCTCCCTCACTCACACACCCTCTCCTCACTCTCCCACACCCCACAACCTCTCCCTCACTCTCCCTCACTCCTGCCAACCTCCCTCACTTCCCTCACTCACACTCTCCCTCTCTCTCCCCACACCTCCCTCACTCCCACACCCTCCCACACTCTCCTCACTCCCACAACCTCTCCCTCACTCCCTCATCACACCCTCTCCCCACTTCCCTACTCCCCACACCCCACACCCTCTCCCACACTCACACACCCTTCTCCCCACTCCCTCACCTCACACCCTTTCCCCACCCCCTCACCCACACCCCTCTCCTCACTTCCCCACCCCACACTCCCACACCCTCCTCTCACTTCCCACACTCCTCCTCACCCTCCCCACCCACACCTCTCCTCACCCTCACTCCCTACCACACCCCTCTCCCTCACCCCACACCCACACACCCCTCCCCACACTCTCCCTCCCACACCCTCTCACTCACACTCCCACTCCTCCTCACCACACCCCCTCTCCCTCACTCCTCCCCACCCCACACCCTCCCACTCACACCCACCTCCCACTACACCCTCTCCCACACCCTCCCACACCTCCCACACCCACACCCCTCTCCCCACACCTCCCTCACCACACCCCTCCCTCACTCTCCCTCACCACACCCCCTCTCCCACCTCTCCTCACACCCTCTCCACACCTCCCTCACCACACCTCTCCTCACTCTCCTCACTCACACCTTCCCTCACTCTCCCTCACCACACCCTCTTTCCTCACTCTCTCCCTCACTCACACCCTCCCCTCACTCCCCCACACCCCTCCCCACCACACCCTCTCCCCACCTCCCACACCCCACCCCCCCTCTCCCCACACCCTACACCCTCCACACCCTCCCCACCTACACCCCTCTCCTCCCCCTCCCCCTCCCTCACTCTCCCTCACTCACACCCTCTCCCTCACTCTCCCTCAGGTCTGCAGGGAAGAGAGGTCAAGTTCAACGCTGATGGTGACGCCCCTGGCAGCTACTTCATATACCAATACCACTGTTAGCGACACCTCCTTTGATTACGTTCTTATAGGGAGCTGGACAGAGAGGTGAGCCATCTTCCTCATTAATTGTTTTCCCTATTCAGTGTTTCTCATTAATAATCCACTCACCTCATGATCTTCCTCACTATTTGTCTTTCACAGTGTTTCTATTATATTTCCCTCACCTCATGATCTTCCTCATTATTTGTCTTTCTCATTAATTGTCTTCCATTCAGTGTTTCTCATATAATCCACTCACCCTCATGATCTTCCCTTTTTCATTATGCTTATCTTCTACTCATGATCTTCCTCATTATTTGTCTTCCCTCATTGATTGTCTTCCCTCATTCAGTGTTTCTTATTAAATATCTTCCTCACCCTCATGATCTTCCTCATTTTTGTCTTCCTCATTAATTGTCTTCCCTATTCAGTGTTTCTATTAAATATCTTCCTCACCCTCATGATCTTCCTATTATTTGTCTTCCTCATTGATTGTCTTCTTCCCATTCAGTGTTTCTCTATTAAATATCTTCCTCACCCTCATGATCTTCCCCAGTATTTGTCTTCCTCATTAATTGTCTTCTCCTTATTCAGTGTTTTTATTAAATATCTTCCCTCACCCTCATGATCTTCCCCTGTCATTTGTCTTCTCTCATTTGTCTTCTTTCCGTCTTCCAATTGTCTCTTCCTCATTCAGTGTTTCTTATTAATTATCTTCCTCACCCTCATGATCTTCCTCAGTATTTGTCTTCCTCATTAATTGTATCTCGTTAAATATCTTCCTTATTGACTTCTTCATTTATTATCTTCCTCACCCTCATAACCTTTCTCATCCATCATCTTTCTCATTTTTGTGTTCCTCATTCATATTCCTCAGTTAGGCTTTTTTCCATTCCTTTGCCTCCATTTTTCTCACTCAAAAGGTTTCCTCACTGTTTATGTCTCACTCAGAAAGTTTCCTCACTGTTTATGTCTCACTCAAAAGGTTTCCTCACTGTTTATGTCTCACTAGAAGTTTCTCACTGTTTATGTCTCACTCAAAGGTTTCTCACTGTTTATGTCTCTCTCAGAAAGTTTCTCACTGTTTATGTCTCACCAAAAGGTTTCTCACTGTTTATGTCTCACTGAAAGGTTCCTCACCATGTCAACATAATTCTTCCTCACTCACATTTATCTCTTTGTACTCACTGAGAGATCTCCGCTATATCTCGTTCTCTATTAATGTTCTCAGTCAAAAATATTTCTCATCTGTTCCACATTTATAAAGTTTCAGATAGTGAATTTTTTCACCCAAGATGAGTGTTTCTCAGTTCTCATTTGTTATCTCTCACTGTTTCTCATTATCATTGTTGACATATATTTAATGAGAAGTCTTCCTCATTTTGTCTTCTTTAGTCTATCTCACTATTTATCTCAACTCCCAGGAGAAATCTTCCTCATTTTCCTTCATTTCTGTCCATACCCCTGGCCACTCCTTCTCACTTCTGCTGACACGCATCCTCACTGAGACACCTCCCACCCCTTCCTCCTCCTCCTCCCTCTGTTGACTCGCCCCTCACTGAGACACCTCCTCCTCCTCTATTGACATCCAGTTCTCAAGGTTGCTTATCTATCACACATTACCTTTCTATCTTCGTCTGTGTGTCTCATCTACTTCTCTCTCATCCGTCTATTTATTTCTCTCTTATATCTCCCACTTGTGTGTGTGTGTGTGTGTGTGTGTGTGTGTGTGTGTGTGCGTGTGTGTACCCAGGATTCAGACTGCACAGCCTCTGAGACTGACCAATGTCTCTGGCGAGCTTGATGCTTGGAAGTCTTATTGATACCCCCACCCACGACACTGCCACCTGCCACCCATACCCCTGCCACTGTGCCACCCACCACCCTGCCACTCTGCCACCCTACCACTCTGCCACCAATCACCCTGCCACCCATCACCTGCCACCCATCACCCTGCCACCCACCGCCCCTGCCACACTATGCCATCCTGCCACCTACCACCCACTCTGCCATTCACCACCCTGCCATTCACCACCCCTGCCATTCACCACCTGCCACCCACCACCCCTGCTGCTCACCACCCTGCCACCCACCACCCTGCTACTCTACCACCCACCACTCTGCCATTCACCACCCTGCCACCCACCGCCCTGCCACCCACCACACCCACCATCTGCCACCACCTCTGCCACCCACCACCACCCTGCTGCTCACCACCCCACCCACCACCCTGCTACTTCTGCCACCCACCACCCTGCTACTCACCCACCACCTGCCACTAACCACGCTGTTACCCATCACCTCACCCATCACCCTGCCACCCATCACCCTGCCACAACTGGCCACCCACCACCCTGCTGCCCACAACCAGGCCACCTGTCATAGTAATAATAACAACACCAACTTTTAAACACCTGTAACACCTGTCATATAGTAATAATAACAGCACCAACCTTAAACACCTGTAACATTGTCATATAGTAATAATAACAGCACCAACCTTAACACCTGTAACACTTGTCATATAGTAATAATAACAACACCAACCTTAAACACCTGTAACACCTGTCTATAGTAAAACAGCACCAACCTTAAACACCTGTAACACCTGTCATATAGTAATAATAACAACACCAACCTTAAACACCTGTAACACCTGTCATATAATAATAATAACAACACCAACCTTAAACACCTGTAACACCTGTAACATCTGTCATATAGTAATAATAACAACACCAACCTTAAACACCTGTAACACCAGTAACACCTGTCATATAGTAATAATAACAGCACCAACCTTAAACACCTGTAACACCTGTCA
>NW_024755308.1:42500-67500 GCF_018991925.1 Homarus americanus
TGGTGAAGGTGAGGGAGTGGAGGGTGAGGGAAGGTAGGAGGGCAGTGGGGTGTGAGGGGAGAGAGTGGCGGTAAGGGAAGGTGAGGAGAGAATGGTGTAAGGAAGGTGAGGGAGAGGTGGTAAGGGAAGGAGGGAGAGGATGTAAGGGAAGGAAGGGAGAGAGTGTGGTGGAGGAAGGTGAGGGAGAGATTGTTAGGGGGTGAGGGAGGGGATGGTGAGGGAAGTGAGGGGGAGGGGTGAGGGAGAGGATAAGGGAAGGTGAGGGAGAGGATGGTGTGGAGGTGAGGGGAGAGATGGTAAGGGAAGGAGGAGGGAGGGTGAGGGAGAGGATGGTAAGGGAAGGTGAGGGGAGGGATGGTGGGAAAGGTGGAGGGAGGGAAGGTGAGGGAGAGTGTGGTTGGAAGGTGAGGGAGAGGGATGTAAGGAAAGAGGGAGAGTATGTAAGGGAAGGTGAGGGAGAGGATGGTAAGGGAAGGTGAGGGAGGGAGGATGGTAGGGAAGGAGGAGGGAAGGGGTGAGGAGGAGAGGAAGGTGAGGGAGGAGGATGGTAAAGGGGAAGGTGAGGGAGGGTGAGAGAGTATGGTAAGGGAAGGTGAGGGAGAGGATGGGGTAGGGAAGGTGGAGGGGAGAGGATGTAAGGGAAGGTGAGGGAGAGGATGGTAAGGAAGGTGAGGAGAGGATGGAGGAAGGTGAGGGAGGGGAAGGTGAGGAGGAGGATGGTAAGGGAAGGTGAGGGAGAGGAGGTATGGGAAGGTGAGGGAGGGAAGGTGAGGAGAGGATGGTAAGGGAAGGTGAGAGAGAGGATGGGGAGGTGTGAGGAGGATGGTGAGAGGAAGGTGAGGGAGTAGGGAAAGTGAGGGGAGACGATGGTAGTGGAAGGTGGAGAGGATGGTAAGCGAAGGTGGAGGGAGAGGATAGGAGGGAAGGAGGGAGAGGATGGTAAGGGAAGGTGAGGGAGGGAAGGTGAGGGAGAGGATGGTGAGGGAAGGTGAGGAGATGGTAAGGGAAGGTGGAGGGAGGGAAGGTGGAGGAGGGGATGGTAGGGAAGGTGAGGGAGAGGATGGTAAGGAAGGAGAGGGAGAGGATGGGTAAGGGAAGGAGGAGAGGATGGTAAGGAAGGTGAGGGAGAGGAAGGGAAGGTGGAGGAGAAGGATGGTAAGGAAGGTGGGGAGGGGAGGGAAGGTGAGGGGAGAGGATGGTGAGGGAAGGTGAGGAGGAGATGGTAAGGGAAGGTGGAGGGAGGGAAGGTGAGGGAGGGATGGTGGGAGGAAGGTGGAGGGAGAGGATGGTAGGGAAGGTGAGGGAGAGGATGTTGTATGGAAGGTGAGGGAGGGAAGGTGAGGGGAGGAGGATGGTGAGGGAAGGTGAGGGAGAGGATGAGAGGTGGAAGGTGGAGGGAGAGGATGGTAAGGGAAGGTGAGGGAGTATGGTTAGGGAAGGTGAGGGAGAGGGATGGAGGGCGTGAGGGAGAGGATGGTAAGGGAAGGTGAGGGAGGAAGGTGAGGAGAGAGGATGGTAAGGAAGGTGAGGGGAGAGGATGGTGAGGGAAGGAGGAGAGGATGGAAGGGAAAGAGGAGAGAGATGGTAGTGGAAGGTGAGGAGAGGATGGTGGGGAAGGTGAGGGAGAGAGTGGTGGGAAGGTGAGGAGGGAGGGGTGAGGAAGGAGGAAGAGGATGGTAAGGGAAGGTGAGGGAGGGAGGTGAGGGAGAGGGATGGTCAGGAAGGTGGAGGGGAGAGGATGGTAAGGGAAGGTGAGGGAGAGGAGTGGTAAGGAAGGTGAGGGAGGATGGTAAGGAAGGTGAAGGAGGGAAGGTGGGGGAGATGGTGAGGGAAGGTGAGGGAGAGGATGGTAAGTGAAGGTGAGGGAGGGTCAGAGGAGAGGATGGTAAGGAGAGGATGGTAAGGGAGAGGAGGGTGGGGAAGGTGAGGGAGAGGATGGTGGAGGGAAGGTGAGGGAGAGGATGGTAAGGGAAGGTGAGGGAGAGGATGGTAAGGGAAGGTGAGGGAGAGGGGAGAGGATGGTAAGGGAAGGTGGAGGGAGATGGTGAGGGAAGGAGGGAGGAAGGTGAGGGAGGATGGTGAGGGAAGGTGGAGGAGAGAAGGAGGATGGAGGGAGGGGTGAGGGAGAGGATGGTATGGGAAGGTGAGGGAGGAGGATGGAGGGGTGGGGGGTGGAGGGAGAGGGATGGTAAGGGAAGGTGAGGGAGTGATAAAGTGAGGGAGAGGATGGTGAGGGAAGGTGAGGGAGGGAAGGTGAGGGAGAGAATGGCGAGGCAAGAGGGAGGATGGTGGAAGGGGAAGGTGAGGGAGGGAAGGTGAGGGAGAGGATGGTAAGGGAAGGTGAGGGAGAGGGGATGGTGAGAGGAAGGTGAGGGAGAGGATGGTGGAGGAAGGAGGAGAGGATGGCAGGAAGGTGAGGGGAGAGGATGGGAAAGGGAAGGTGAGGGAGAGGATGGTAAGGGAAGGTGAGGGGAGGGAAGGTGAGGGGAGAGGATGGTAAGGAAGGTAGGGAGAGGATGGTAAGGGAAAGTGAGGGAGAGGATAGGGAGGAAGGTGAGGGGAGAGGATGGTAAGGGAAGGTGAGGGGAGAGGATGGTAAGGAAGGTGAGGGGAGAGGATGGTAAGGGAAGGTGAGGGAGGATGGTCAGGGAAGTGAGGGAGGATGGTCAGGGAAGGTGAGGGGAGAGGATGGTAAGGTGTGGAGGAGGGAAGGTGAGGGGAGAGATGGTAAGGGAAGGTGAGGGAGAGATGGTAGGAAGGTGAGGGAGAGGATGTAGAGGGAGAGGATGGTAAGGGAAGGTGAGGGAGAGGATGGTAAGGAAGAGGGAGGGAAGGTGAGGGAGAGGATGGTGGAGGGAAGGTGAGGGAGAGGATGGTAAGGAAGGAGGGAGGAGGTGAAGGGAAGGAGGGAGGATGGTAAGGGAAGGTGAGGGGAGGGAAGGTGAGGGAGAAGGATGGTAAGGGAAGGTGAGGGAGAGGATGGTGGGGAAGGTGAGGGAGAGGATGGTAGGGGGGTGAGGGAGGAGGATGGGTGGAGAGAGGGGAAGGTGAGGAGGGATGGTGGAGGGAAGGTGAGGGGAGAGGATGGTAAGGGAAGGAGGGAGAGGATGGTCAGGGAAGGAGGGAGAGGATGGTAAGGAAGGTGAGGGAGGGAAGGGGAGGGGAGAGGATGGTAAGGGAAGGTGAGGGAGGGAAGGAGGGAGAGGATGGTAAGGGAAGGTGAGGGAGAGGATGGTCAGGGAAGGTGAGGGAGAGGATGGTCAGGGAGAGAGAGGATGGTAAGGGAAGGTGAGGGAGAGGATTGTCAGGGAAGGAGGGAGAGGATGGTAAGGGAAGGTGAGGGAGAGGATGGTAAGGGAAGGTGAGGGAGGGAAGGTGAGGAGAGGATGGTAAGGGAAGGTGGGAGAGGAGAGGATGGTCAGGGAAGGTGGAGAGGATGGTCAGAAGGTAGGAGAGGATGGTAAGGGAAGGTGAGGGAGGGAAGGGGAGGAGAGGATGGTAAGGGAAGGTGGGAGGAGAGGGGATGGTAAGGGAAGGTGAGGGAGAGGATGGTCAGGGAAGGTGAGGGAGAGGATGGTCAGGGAAGGTGAGGGAGAGGATGGTAAGGGAAGGTGGAGGGAGGATGGTGGAAGGGAAGGTGAGGGAGAGGGGATGGTAAGGGAAGGTGAGGGGAGAGGATGGTCAGGAAGGTGAGGGAGAGGATGGTCAGGGAAGGTGAGGGGGAGGATGGTAAGGGAAGGTGAGGGAGAGGATGGTAAGGGAAGGTGAGGGAGAGGATGGTGAGGGAAGGTGAGGGGAGAGGATGGTCAGGGAAGGTGGGAGGAGAGGATGGTGGGAAAGGTGAGGGAGGGAAGGTGAGGGAGAGTGGGGAAGGGGAAGGTGGAGGGAGAGGGATGGTCAGGGAAGGTGAGGGAGAGGATGGTGAGGGAGAGGATGGTAGGGAAGGTGAGGAGAGGATGGTCAGGAAGGTGGAGGGAGAGGATGGTAAGGGAAGGTGAGGGGAGAGGATGGTAAGGGAAGGTGGAGGGAGGGAAGGGGAGGGAGAGGATGGTGAGGGAAGGTGAGGGAGGAGGATGGTCAGGAAGGTGAGGGAGAGGATGGTCAGGGGAAGGTGAGGAGAGGATGGTAAGGGAAGGTGGAGGGAGGGAAGGTGAGGGAGAGGATGGTAAGGGAAGGTGAGGGGAGAGGATGGTAAGGGAAGGTGAGGGAGATGATGGTCAGGAAGGTGAGGGGAGAGGATGGTCAGGGAAGGTGGGGAGAGGATGGTGGGAAGGTGAGGGAGGGATGGTGGAAGGTGAGGAGAGGATGGTAGGGAAGGTGAGGGAGAGATGGCCAGGAAGGTGGAGGAGAGGATAAGGGAAGGTGAGGGAGAGGATGGTAAGGGAAGGAGGGGAGGGAAGGTGAGGGAGAGGATGGTAGGGAAGGTGAGGGAGAGGATGGTAAGGGAAGGTGAGGAGAGATGGTCAGGGAAGGTGAGGGGAGAGGATGGTCAGGGAAGGTGAGGGGAGGATGGTAAGGGAAGGTGAGGAGGAAGGTGGGAGGGAGAGGGATGGTAGGGGAAGGTGAGGGAGAGGATGGTCAGGGAAGGTGAGGGGAGAGGATGGTCAGGAAGGTGAGGAGAGGATGGTAAGGGAAGGTGAGGGAGGGAAGGTGAGGGAGAGGATGGTAAGGGAAGGTGAGGAGAGGATGGTCAGGGAAGGTGAGGAGGGGAAGGTGAGGGAGAGGATGGAAAGGGAAGGTGAGGGAGAGGATGGTCAGGGAAGGTGAGGGAGAGGATGAAGGGAAGGTGAGGGAGGAAAGTGGAGGGAGAGGATGGTGGAGGAAGGTGAGGGAGAGGATGGTAAGGGAAGGTGAGGGGAGAGGATGGTCAGGGAAGGTGAGGGAGAGGATGGTAAGGGAAGGTGAGGGAGAGGATGGTAAGGAAGGTGAGGGAGAGGATGGTAAGGGAAGGTGAGGGAGAGGATGGGGGGAAGGTGAGGGAGGGAAGGTGAGGGGAGAGGATGGTAAGGGAAGGTGAGGAGGGTGAGGGAGAGGATGGAAGGGAAGGTGAGGGAGAGGATGGAAGGGAAGGTGAGGGAGAGGATGGTGAGGGAAGGAGGAGGGGATTATGGGTGAAGGGGTTGGTAGGAGGGGTGGATGAGGAGGAGTGAGGGATAATGTGTCTTTGGTCCGACTGAAAGATATAAAGATGTTATTATTATTATTATTATTATTATTATTATTATTATTATTATTATTATTATTATTATTATTATTATTATTATTATTATTATTATTATTATTATTATTATTATTATTGTTATTTTTGTTATTGTTGTTGTTGTTGTTGTTGTTGTTTATATATAAGGGTATATTTATACAGTATATGTTGTCTTGTTTGTTTACATTTGTGATATTATTTATTCCTTTGGACGTTGTTTATATGTGAGCTTTTGTTTATTAATGTGAGCTTTTGTTTATTCATTGTGGAGCTTTTGTTTATTAATGTGAGCTTTTGTTTATTCATGTGAGCTTTTGTTTATTAATGTGAGCTTTTGTTTATTCATGTGAGCTTTTGTTTATTAATGTGAGCTTTTGTTTATTCATGTGAACTTTGTTTATTCATGTGAGCTTTTGTTATTCTGTGAGCTTTTGTTTACATTTTATGAACTTTTTATATTAATGTGAGCTTTTATTTATATTTATGTGAGCTTTTCTTAAGCATGTTAGCTTTTGTTTATTCATGTGAGCATTTATATATAGATGTGTGATCTTGAGTGCTCTCTCTTCACCTGACTCACTAAAACTGATGGTAATAATAATTATCATTCATTTTTACCTGTTTCCTTACTTCCGTTCTTCTTCATCATTGTCTTCGTCTTTTTTTATGTTTGGTTCTTTATTCACTATTTTCTTTCATTTGGTTGAGTTTAATAATATATTTATTTAATTTTTTTTTACTAATTTTTTATTTTTCTTTATTTCTTTTATTGGTTTATTTATTTTTTTTTTTTTACGTTTCTGTTATTATTTCTTTTCTTATTGTTTCTTATTTAAGGTCAGACTTGTCTATTTCATATTTATTTAAGTTTTATTATCCTATTTTACTATTATTTTCTAGATGTTTCTGCTGTTTAATTTTTTTAGGGGTGGGGGGTGTTTCTGAACCATTTTGCATGATTCTTAAGTCTTTCCCTCTGTACTTCACCTTCTCCCTTCCCTTCCCTAAATAAATTCCCTCTTCCTTTCTAAAAATCCCCTTCTCTGAATAATTAACCAAAATATTAAATAATTATAACGATATAATCAATAACTTGGTCTACCTCATTCACTCACTGCTACAATCATCTTTATAACACAATACCTGTGTGAAGTTTAATTATTACATATATATACTGTATATCTATAAGACCTTGCCTTAAAACAATCACCTGATAATTTGATATAGATATAAGACCTAAGTTGGTTTAGAGCACGAGGTGCAACACCCCCGTGATCTGTGTCCAGTCCGTGTGAACGTTTGTTGTTATTGTCTAATGCTAAAACGTTCTGTATTTGTTTTTGTTCTAGGAGGAAGGGTGACTCCTTGTTATCAAAATATTTTAAAGTATTGTGAAAACGTTTGTCATCCTTTTAAAACGTTTGGGTGTAAAGCATGGTGTATACAGAACGTTTGTGTGTGCAGAAACTCTCCTCACTTTTTAACTTATATTCTGGAGAACGTTTCATTTTCTTCTTATGGTTGTTGAAGTATTAAACGTCTTCAGAAAGTTGTTGAACGTTAGAGATCTTGTTTCTGTATAACATCTTATCTATTTTCAATATTTTCACTTATTACGACATCAAATTTAATCAGATCTATTATGTGTAAAATCACATACTGTAGTGCTGAGACAGACGGCTGTTGGGTGTTGCCACTAAGCCTGGGTGTACCAGTACCCCGGGTGTCGCCCTGTGTGGTTACCCATCATGTGTTGTCGGTATAGTGTAGGTAGTGAGTGTTGGGTGGTGTAACACTGTATGTTGCAGCGGAGCGCCACAACCACACCCTCTGAGACACTCGACACACAAGACCAGCTGCTGGAGAACCAGGTCCGGTATGTGTGTATATCGTCTCCTCTTCCTCCCTCCTTCCTTCCTCCCTCCTCCTCCTCTTTACCCTTCATCCATCCATCCTCCTTCACGCCCTCATGACTCCTTCCTTCCCTCACCATATCACCCTTCCTCTCCTCGCCTCACAATCCTCACAATCCCTCCTCCTCCTCCTCCTCCTCCTCCTCCTCCTCCTCCCGCCCCTCCTCCCTCCTCCCGCCCCCTCCTCCCGCCCTTCATTCTGCTCCAATACTTCTCCCAATATCAACACTTCTCTCTCTCCCTCTTCCTCTCCCCTCACCAAGTTCTGTCTTCCTCTCTTTCTCCCTTCCCTCTCTCCTCTCCCATCCTTCCCCCCCTCCCCCTTCCCTCCTCACCCTCTCAAACCTCCACCATCACCAAGACCCCCACACTGACCCCACCATCACCAGGACCCCCACACTGACCCCACCATCACCAAGACCCCACACTGACCCATCACCAGACCCCCACTGACCCCACCATCACCAAGACCCCCACACTGACCCCCCACCATCACTAAGACCCCCACACTGACCCATCACCAAGACCCCACACTGACCCCCCACATCACCAAGACCCCCACTGACCACCACCATCACCAGACCCCACTGACCCCCACCATTACCGGACCCCACACTGACCCCACCATCACCAGACCCCCACTGACCCCCACCATCACCAAGACCCCACACTGACCCCCACCATCACCAAGACCCCACTGACCCCACCACCAGGACCCCACACTGACCCCACCATTCCCCACCATTACCAGGACCCCACACTGACCCCACCATTACCAAGACCCCACTGACCCCACCATCACCACGACCCCACACTGATCCCCACCATCACCAGGACCCCACACTGACCCCCACCATCACCAGACCCCCACACTGACCCTTACCACCAGGACCCCACACTGACCCCCACCATCACCAAGAACCCCACACTGACCCCACCATCACCAAGACTCCCACTGACCCCCCACCATTACCAGGACCCCACACTGACCCCCACCATCACCAGGACCACCACACTGACCCTCACCATCACCAGGACCCCACACTGACCCCCACCATCACCAGGACCCCACACTGACCCTACCATCACCAGGACCACCACACTGACCCCCACCACTCACCAGGACCCCCACTGACCCCACCATCACCAGGACCCCCACACTGACCCCCACCATCACCAGGACCCCACGACCCCCCCACCATCACCAGACCCCACACTGACCCTACCATCACCAGACCCCACACTGACCCACCACCATCACCAAGACCCCACTGACCCCCACCACCCCACACTGACTCTACCATCACCAGGACCCCACACTGACCCTACCATCACCAGGACCCCACACTGACCCACCACCATCACCAAGACCCCACACTGACCCCACCACCATCACCAAGACCCCCACTGACCCCACCATCACCAGGATTCCACACTGACCTCTTACCATCACCAGGAACCCACACTGACCCCCCACCATCACCAAGACCCCACACTGACCCCCACCATTACCAAGACTCCACACTGACCCCCACCATCACCAGGACCCCCACACTGACCCCTACCATCACCAAGATTCCCACACTGACCCCCACCATCACCAAGAACCACTTGACTCTCACCATCACCAGACCCCTGACCTCCCACTAGACCACCACACTGACCCCACCATTACCAGGACCCCCACACTGACCTCCACCATCACCAGGACCCCACACTGACCCTACCATCACCAGGACCCCACACTGACCCACCACCATCACCAAGACCCCACACTGACCCCCACCATCACCAAGACCCCACACTGGCCCCCACCATCACCAAGACCCCCACACTACCCCCCACCATCACCAGACCACACTGGACCCCACACCATTACCAGGACCCCACACTTGCTCACTCACCAGGACCCCACACTGACCCCACCACTACACCCCATCCCAATACAAACACTCACTACTTGAGTCTATCATGATACTATTATAACTATTACACACACACCCGTAGTGAAGGTGTGTGTGTGTGTGTGTGTGTGTGTGTGTGTGTGTGTGTGTGTGTGTGTGTGTGTGTGCTGCTATATCGAAATGAACCTTTGAGTGGAAGCTGTGTTTTTGGTCTGTGATGACGGCCATTTATCTGTATTCTGGTCCTTGGGCACTTAGAGGTGAGAGAGAGAGGGAGAGGGAGAGAGAGAGAGAGAGAGAGAGAGAGAGAGAGAGAGAGAGAGAGAGAGAGAGAGAGAGAGAGCTAAAAGGAGGATGGAGGAAGAGAAGGCAGGACACACACACACACACACACACACACACACACACACACACACACACACACACACGGACAGCACATCACTCACACACTTACATCATCACTGCAGCATCCCCATCCACCCTACCAACATCCCCTCATCCATTCCTACTAACATCCCTCATCCACTTCTACTCTACATCCTCCCTCATCCATTCCTACTAACATCCTCCTCATCCACCCCACTTCACATCCTCCCTCATCCACCCTACCAACATCCTCCCTCATCCATTCCCTACTACATCCTCCCTCATCCACTCCTACCATCCTCCCTCATCCATTCCTACTAACATCCTCCTCATCCACTTCTCAACAACACCTCCCTCATCCACCCTACTAACATCCTCCCTCTCCACCCTACTACATCCTCCCTCATCCATTCCCTACTACATCCTCCCTCATCCACTCCTACTAACATCCTCCTCATCCACCCTACTCACATCCTCCCTCATCCCCTTCCCACATCCTCCCTCATCCTCTCCTCGACAACTAGAGTCACCCGTCATCCATTAGAGTATCGAGCTCCATCATCCACTTCCTTTCATCACTTAACACTATACAAGATGGTGTCAAGTGTTTATCTAGAGTCCACCAGTACTTTTTCTAAATCATGTGTACAATGTTCACTTTCTCTTCACTTTCTCTTGTACATACATGAGAACTTATGCACGTTTTCTTCTGAACTTTCCCTGATACATACTTTCTACACACTGAGCAGTATAGTGCACATGTACAGTATTTTAGAAACTGGACATGCGAAGTTTTCCATATACTGTGCATTACAATGTACAGTCCTTTACTTTCTCTTGTACGTAGATACTTACATGTCCTTACTGTACATTATAGATAGTACACATGACACAGGTTACTGCTCCTGTATTGTGCACAACATGTCTTGTACCTGAGGTCAATTTGTTTGTAAGTTCAGTACAGCGTGAGTACCAATGACCAACACACTGCACAGTACGAGTGTCTCTGGTCTTGAGCACTTAACGTGTGTACACTTATCACTTGAGACATTGTTCTGACCGACACACACACACACACACACACACACACACACACACACACACACTTGAGGTATGTACATTTACGGACAATGTTCCTGTACACTTCCTGTTGGAAACAGTACCGAACACACAGGGAGGTACACACAGGGAGGTACACACAGGAGGGAGGTACACACACAGCTGTTTGGAGAGTGCAGGGAGTTCTGATCGTGAGTGTACACGTTAGGTATCCATGTGTACATTGCATCACATCCTGTACAGTATAATTTCAGGTTTGTGTACACTATACACTAATACTAAAATACAGTGATTCTACAGTATATTAGCGATACATTGATACACGAATACAGATGTGCTGCGTTTACGGGAATACAGTAATACAGTGTAATACAGCAGCAACGGACTGCAGCCTCAGTACAGTAGGTAGTTGAGTACAATTTTGTGAAGACTGAGTACAGTACAAGGTAAGAGAGAGTACTGTAGTGACCCTCATAGTGAAATAGAGTACTTAAGACATTTATAATAGTACAATGTAGTACGTAAGTCAGAACATAGTGTTTAATAATAGTTTATCACTGTTTGAGTCACTATAAAAAGCAATGATAGTTTAGGTCACTTATAAGTACAACATAATGTTAAAGTCACTTATAATAGTACAACATAATGTTAAAGTCACTTATAATAGTAGAACATAAAGGTAAAGTCACTTATAATAGTACAACATATATGTAAAAGTCACTTATAATAGTACAACATAATATTAAAGTCACTTATAATAGTACAACATAATGGTAAAGTCACTTATAATAGTACAACATAATATTAAAGTCACTTATAATAGTAGAACATAATGGTAAAGTCACTTATAATAGTACAACATAATGTTAGTCACTTATAATAGTACAACATAATATTAAAGTCACTTATAATAGTACAACATAATGTTAGTCACTTATAATAGTACAACATAATGGTAAAGTCACTTATAATAGTAGAACATAATGTTAAAGTCACTTATAATAGTATATGTTTTATTCACTGATAATAGTACAACAACGTTTAACTTCCTTCACAAAATACAAGTGTCACCTTCTGTATCAAGAAATACATTTAATTCCTTCAGTAAAAGTTTTCTTAATTATTCAACTTATTTATCTGAGAAATAATGTAGCTTATTATATGAAATACAATAATATACAGTATACATTACTTTATACAATTGATAGTATAGTTTGTTTAAGAAATACACCACTTTAAGGAAATAATACAATAATACAAGACTTTAAAGAAAATACAATTATAATGAGTTTACAGATGGACCTAACAGCTGCAAATAACACTGATTTATCAAACATTATCTTATACTGACTCACCATCCTCCCTGATTCACCATCTTTCCTGACTCGCCATCCTCCCTGACGCACGATCCTCCCTGACCCACGATCCTCCCTGACCCACGATCCTCCCAGACCCACGATCCTCCCAGACCCACGATCCTCCCTGACCCACGATTCTCCCTGACCCACGATCCTCACTGACTCACCATCCTCCCTTATTCATCGCTCTCCCTGACTCACCAGACTCCTTGACCCGGCTGGTGAATCGTCTGAGTCAGTCTTAAGTCTAGTCACCCTTTGGTTCTGAGTCAAGGACGCGGCAATGACTCACCCTCTGAGTCCTTCCTTAATCATCTCTAAATAATTGGTTGTCTGATGATAATAATTATAATCTAAAAACCGAGTATTATAATTTACATCTTTATTGAGTCATTAATTAAGTCATTGTTTACTTTTTTTTAGTTTTAATTAATTTATGATATTTTGTTAACCAAGTCTTCTGTTAACCAAGTCTTTTGTTAACCAATTCTTTTGTTAACCAAGTCTTCTGTTAACCAAGTCTTCTGTTAACCAATTCTTTTGTTAACCAAGTCTTCTGTTAACCAAGTCTTCTGTTAACCAATTCTTTTGTTAACCAAGTCTTCTGTTAACCAATTCTTTTGTTAACCAAGTCTTCTGTTAACCAAGTCTTCTGTTAACCAATTCTTTTGTTAACCAAGTCTTTTGTTAACCAAGTCTTTTGTTAACCAAGTCTTTTGTTAACCAAGTCTTTTGTGAACCAAGTCTTTTGTGAACCAAGTCTTTTGTTAACCAAGTCTTCTGTTAACCAAGTCGTTTGTGAACCAAGTCTTCATAAACGATTTGATTTGATTTGAAATTTGTGTTTTCGTTTTAATTTTTTTACCAGAAAATTGATTTTTTTTACCATTTTCAATTTGATTTTTTTCCCATATCGATTTTATTTTATTTTTTAACATTTTTTATTTGATGATAAAATTAGTATTGTTCACTGTGGTATGTTTTTGTTTTGCTTATTCTTTAATTTATTTTTTATTAAAATTTTTATTTATTTATGATAAGAAATATTGTTTTTAAAATTTATTGACATTTGCCTTTTTTTGAGAATAATTTTTTAATTTATTTTCCATTTATTTGTTTATGGAAATTTATGATTGGATTTATATCATAGTATTTTTTATTTATAGTTTTGTTTTGGTTACTTAATAATAATATTTTCTAAAACTATTTTACCTAATTATTTACTTATACTGTAATTCTTTTACTTATTAATTCAGTTTATCATTACATTATTTATTTTGCTTATTAATTGATTTATTTCATGGTTACAATAAGCAATTTATTTTACTTAATAATAAATTTCTTATTAACTTATTTCCAAGATACTGTATAATTTGTTTTACTTACATAATAATTTACTTACAAATTCACTTACTAATTTTCCTACCTATTAATTTACTAAGGAATATATGATTTCTTTCGTCAGTCAGTCCAATAAGTTCACTCTAAGGAGGTTGTCAGTCCAATAAGTTCACTCTAAGGAGGTTTGGATCAGCTGTTTGGGTTTGTTTACATCTGTACTCTACTCTCTCTCTCTCTCTCTCTCTCTCTCTCTCTCTCTCTCTCTCTCTCTCTGTTGTTGTTGTTTGCCTTCCAGTGTTTTATGTTTATTTTTAAATAATATTGCTTGTATTTGTTTTATTTATCTTGTTGTTTTCTAAAGTGTTTTATTTTTCTCTTCTGTAGGTACTATGGTGCTTCTTGTTTTGTCAATATTGGGATTTTTATTTTTTTAATTTTTTTTTTTTTTTTTTTTTATATTTGTTGTTTTTGTTGTTTTAATTTATTTTTCTGTTTTTTTTTTGCTAATTTATTAATATTTTTTCACTTTTGTTAATTTTTAATATTTTTATTTAAATTTGAATGAGTTTTTTGAATACATTTTTACAATTTATTTCAATATTGTTTTTCTTTTTCATTAATTTACTGTTTTGAAAATTAATGAGTGAGCTGTTTATTATTATTATTATTATTATTATTATTATTATTATTATTATTATTATTATTATTATTATTATTATTATTATTATTATTATTATTATTATTATTATTATTATTATTATTTTTATTAACGACATTTCCTAGATTGTTTCCCTTTTTTAAATAATTGTATTGATTAATTTCCTGTTTTGTTTATTTTTATTGTTTTTTGTTTTTGTCATAAACTTTTTTGCTTTATCCTTTTTCATTTGTGTTCACTTACATGTTTTTAATTTATTTTTATTGTTTTTGTTTTCACTTATATTTATTTGTGTACAGTATTTATTAACCTTTTTTGTTGTTGTGTTTGTGTTATATTTTATTACCATATGTTACCTTTAATATATATTAGTGTTTATTAATTTGTTCCTTTTTTATTATTTTAGTTATCTTTTTCGCGTTTTTTGTCATTATTATATGTTTATCATATATTATGGGTATCCCTTCTCCTCTCTTCTCTTCTCATTATTTTCTGTTATTCTTATTCATTTTTTATTCTATTTGTTGTATAAAGAAATTCTCAATCCACATTCACTAAATAATTTACGGTATGACTTCACATGTAAATATTTTTCCTAGAGAGAGTTTTTATTTCATTAACTATCGTCTACCTATTTGATAGTAGCTGTGTGACTGCTGTTAACTTAGCTGTGTGACTGCTGTTAACTTAGCTGTGTTATGTGTTCAACAGCCTCCAGTGGTGACGGGATGTTCATTTATTCAATTGTTCACTTTTGTGTTTGTATTTTTACGTATCTATATATTTCTATTTCTTGCATCATTTGAACGACAGATAAAATATTCAACTTTTTTTCTCATTTTAGGATACCAGAGTTAGTCATTTTCAGACCTCTTCTTCTGCATCATTGTCTGTTGCATGACCCGTGTTGGTAGTGCTGCATGTTGCATGTTGTTGTATCTGCCACCAGCCAGTGTTGTCAATGTCTTTTACCTGTTGATTTACATCTATATTGAACTCATGTGTTATATATACATGTAATATAATTTGTGTTATATTAATGATATAAGTAGATAGCTTATGTATATAACTCTGAGACATATCTTTGCTAATTAGTTATATAATAGGGATCTTACTATACTTAATTATTATAGATATAGTGTAGTATAGATGTGATACAGATAATATAGGTTTTAATATACAGTAATTAGTACGTTATCTTCCCTAACTTATTATAAGACAGATGAAAGAAGTTAATTAAAAACGTTTCCAGAACTTATCTTGTAAATTACTTATTATTGTTGTTATTATATATTACCTTATATCCCCTCATCTTATTATTCCCTATATTAATTCTCTTCTTTATCAATTATACCTTTATTCCTTTAATATATCACGTAATATATTTTGACCTTCCTACCCGTGTTTTCATCTACATATATATATTTGAATATTTTTGTTAATTTATATATCTGATAATAATATTTTCAGTGTGTCTTTACATATGTATATGATAATTGTTTTTAATCTGATCGCATTATATAAGTCATTTATCCTCGCTATAACGAACTAACGTATAATGAGACCCTGTATATACAAATACAGTCTACTCAAGTTATAATGTAGTCTCATACAACAAAATTCC
The DNA here is from genome assembly GCF_018991925.1 of Homarus americanus. Lineage (NCBI taxonomy): Eukaryota > Metazoa > Arthropoda > Malacostraca > Decapoda > Nephropidae > Homarus > Homarus americanus. The sequence continues at coordinate 57,924 of NW_024755308.1, forward strand.
TCGTTATAGCGTAAAAAGAAATACTTAATATTACATTATGCCCACATATAACAATACCTGGTTATAACGTACCCCCATATAATGCAACCCGGTTATAACGTACTCCCACATATAACAAAACCCGGTTATAAAGTACCCCCCATATAATGCAACCCGGTTATAACGTACTCTCCCATATAATTCAACCCGGTTATAACGAACTCCCCCATATAATGCAACCCAGTTATAACGTGCCCCCATATACAAAACCCGGTGCACCCCTATATAACAATACCTGGTTATAACGTACCCCCATATAATGCAACCCGGTTATAACGTACTCCCACATATAACAAAACCCGGTTATAAAGTACCCCCCATATAATGCAACCCGGTTATAACGTACTCTCCCATATAATTCAACCCGGTTATAACGAACTCCCCCATATAATGCAACCCAGTTATAACGTAATCCCCCATATAACTCAGCCCGGTTATAACATACCCGCCTATAACGAAACCCACTAACAACGTACACACCTTCAACAATAACCCACTTATAACGCAACCGTCTATAACGAAACCTGACTACAACGAATAAAGAATTCCCTTACCATCACAGTGTACCTTGCCATAAACGTTCATCCATCCGGTTATGACTAATGGCTTCCGGTGGTATAAAAGGCCTCTGACACAGCCATTCTTCACACAACATTCCGTCTATATTTCAACCCGGTGTTAAAAAATGACTCCTTTTATGAGACTGGTGACAACGTGGTGAGGAAATCGGTAATGTAACGTGGATTTATTAAACAGTGGAAGGGTGGTGGTCTGTTTGTGTTTGTTTGTGTGTTTGTTTAAAAAGCCTGCCTGTGTGTGTGTGTGTGTGTGTGTGTGTGTGTGTGTGTGTGTGTGTGTGTGTGTGTGTGTGTGTGTGTGTCCTGTGAGATAACTTATCCAATCACTCATAAATCCTCACAAGCGTCACTCATGGTTCTAACTCACTCACTAACTACTAAGAGTGTGTGTGTATGTGTGTGTGTATGTGTGTGTGTGTGTGTGTGTGTGTGTGTGTCTGAGTTTGTTTGTTTGTGTTTGTGGATCATCTTCAGGTTAATTGCTACGCTTTCTATATAATTGGAAGGAAAAAAAATCATATATTTGTTATTTTCTGTGTGAATAAAATATATATATATATTGTATAGCTAAAATTAGCATTTTCATGAACTTGAGTTTGGGGGATGATTGGGAAGAAAAATTGGGTGAAAGAGAGAGAGAGAGAGAGAGAGAGAGAGAGAGAGAGAGAGAGAGAGAATTATTTGTTAGCTTGTGGACGTTATAAATAGAGAGTTTTTTTTGGTCATTTTCCCCCGAGTGGCAGGGAGAAATGTTGGTGGAACGGGGAAAAATAAGCCAGGAAGATGACGTGTTATTGTTGTTATTTTGGGCTTATCTTTAATACTGGTATATGAGTAATACCTCAACGAGCGTACACACACACACACACACACACACACACACACACTGTATACCACAACTACAAAGTTTTTATAAAGTCTGGTTGCAATTTTACACTATAGTAACTTAATATACACATATAAATAAACTGCTAATATCACATAAAAGACAAATTTAAATACCACTTTCCAAACACTTACTGCATATATTTGTAACATAATCAATAATACACACAAAAAAAAAATATCTATACAAAATTATGTTGAAAAAATATGACACAACGGACGAAGGATTTTGACAACCCTACCGAGACAACAGGAATCACAGTGTTCATTCTGAAATTCATTGTTCACCCCATGTATAGATAGTTTCTTTGAGTTACTTTACATACAACACTACTGAGGTATAGGAGTACACCTAGGCTTGGTAAAACAGTGTGTGAGTTTTTTGAGTTACTTTTTTTACATACAAGCACTCACTGAGGTATAGCAGTACACGTAGGCTTTGTAAAAACAGTGTGAGTTTCTTTTGAGTTACTTTACATACAACACTACTGAGGTATAGCAGCACACGTAGGCTGCAAACAGTGTGAGTTTCTTTTTGAGTTACTTTACATGCTGCCAACACCACTGAGGCATATAGCAGTACACGTAGGCTTGGTAAACAGTGTGAGTTTCTTTGAGTTATTTTTACATACAAATTACTGGAGGTATAGCAGTGGCTATCGTAGGCTTGGTAAACAGTGTGAGTTTCTTTGAGTTACTTCACATACAACACCACTGAGGTATAGCAGTACACGTAGGCTTGGTAAACAGTGTGAGTTTCTTTGAGTTACTTCACATACAACACCACTGAGGTATAGCAGTACACGTAGGCTTGGTAAACAGTGTGAGTTTCTTTGAGTTACTTCACATACAACACCACTGATGTATAGCAGTACACATAGGCTTGGTAAACAGTGTTAGTTTCTTTGAGTTACTTTACATACAACACCACTGAGGTATAGCAGTACACGTAGGCTTGGTAAACAGTGTTAGTTTCTTTGAGTTACTTTACATACAACACCACTGAGGTATAGCAGTACACGTAGGCTTGGTAAACAGTGTTAGTTTCTTTGAGTTACTTTACATACAACACCACTGAGGTATAGAGTACACGTAGGCTTGGTAAACATGTGAGTTTCTTGAGTTACTTTACATACACACCACTGGAGGTATAGCAGTACACACGTAGGTTTGCAAACAGTGTGAGTTTCTTTTGAGTTACTTTACATACAACACTACTGAGGTATAGCAGTACACGTAGGCTTGGTGTGTTTGCGTGTGTTTCTTTGATATTTCACATACAACAATTGAGTGTATAGGAGGACACGTGTAGGCTTGGTAAACAGTGTGAGTTTCTTTGAGCATTTACATACAACACCCCACTGGAGGTATAGGGAGGAAGAACATCGGCTTGGTAAACAGTGAGTTTTGATACTTCACATACAACACCACTGAGGTATAGGAGTACACGTAGGCTTGGTAAACAGTGTGAGTTTCTTTGAGTTACTTTACATACAACACCACTGAGGTATAGCAGTACACGTAGGCTTGGTAAACAGTGTGAGTTTCTTTGAGTTACTTTACATACAACACCACTGAGGTATAGCAGTACACGTAGGCTTGGTAAACAGTGTGAGTTTCTTTGAGTTACTTTACATACAACACCACTGAGGTATAGCAGTACACGTAGGCTTGGTAAACAGTGTGAGTTTCTTTGAGTTACTTTACATACAACACCACTGAGGTATAGCAGTACACGTAGGCTTGGTAAACAGTGTGAGTTTCTTTGAGTTACTTCACATACAACACCACTGAGGTATAGCAGTACACGTAGGCTTGGTAAACAGTGTGAGTTTCTTTGAGTTACTTTACATACAACACCACTGAGGTATAGCAGTACACGTAGGCTTGGTAAACAGTGTGAGTTTCTTTGAGTTACTTTACATACAACACCACTGAGGTATAGCAGTACACGTAGGCTTGGTAAACAGTGTGAGTTTCTTTGAGTTACTTTACATACAACACCACTGAGGTATAGCAGTACACGTAGGCTTGGTAAACAGTGTGAGTTTCTTTGAGTTACTTCACATACAACACCACTGAGTATAGAGTACACGTAGGCTTGGTAAACAGTGTGAGTTTCTTTGAGTTACTTCACATACAACACCACTGAGGTATAGCAGTACACGTAGGCTTGGTAAACAGTGTGAGTTTCTTTGAGTTACTTCACATACAACACCACTGAGGTATAGCAGTACACGTAGGCTTGGTAAACAGTGTGAGTTTCTTTGAGTTACTTTACATACAACACCACTGAGGTATAGCAGTACACGTAGGCTTGGTAAACAGTGTGAGTTTCTTTGAGTTACTTTACATACAACACCACTGAGGTATAGCAGTACACGTAGGCTTGGTAAACAGTGTGAGTTTCTTTGAGTTACTTCACATACAACACCACTGAGGTATAGCAGTACACGTAGGCTTGGTAAACAGTGTGAGTTTCTTTGAGTTACTTTACATACAAATACTCTGAGGTATAGCAGTACACAGGCTTGTAAACAGGTGTATTTTTGAGTTACTTAGGAGGTATAGCAGTACACGTAGGCTTGGTAAAACAGTGTGAGTTTCTTTGAGTTACTTTACATACAACACCACTGAGGTATAGCAGTACACGTAGGCTTGGTAAACAGTGTGAGTTTCTTTGAGTTACTTTACATACAACACCACTGAGGTATAGCAGTACACGTAGGCTTGGTAAACAGTGTTAGTTTCTTTGAGTTACTTTACATACAACACCACTGAGGTATAGCAGTACACGTAGGCTTGGTAAACAGTGTTAGTTTCTTTGAGTTACTTTACATACAACACCACTGAGGTATAGCAGTACACGTAGGCTTGGTAAACAGTGTGTATATATTGGATTATTTCGTCTTATGTTATAACCTAAAAGATATTCATTTAAACTTTGCGAATGAAAACAATTTATTGGGATTTAAAGCAAAATATCGGTTAATTTGTATTTGAGAGAGAGAGTAAAAGAGAAAGAGTAAAAAGAGAAAATAAAGAGTAAAAGGAGAAAGAGTAAAAAGAGAAAATAAAGAGTAAAAGGAGAAAGAGTAAAAAGAGAGAGAAAATAAAGAGTAAAAGTAGAAAAAGAGTAAAAAGAGAGAGAAAATAAAGAGTAAAAGGAGAAAGAGAGTAAAAAGAGAGAGAAAATAAAGAGAAAAGTATGAAAGAGAGAAAATAAAGAGTAAAGGGAGAAAGAGAGAATAAAAAGAGTAAAAATAGAGAAAATAAAGAGTGAAAGGAGACAGGGATAATAAAAAAGACAATATAAAGAGAAAATAGAGTAAAATAAGAGAGAGTAAAGAGAAAGAGAGAGAGTGAGCGGGGTGGCTCTTCCCTCCCATCACCAGCTTATTGCTAACTTTGGACATCCAGAAGATCTCTCGTAAATTAGAATTAATATAGTGTGTAGACCGACCCACCGGGAGGGGGAGGATGGGTCACGTGACTACCACCACAACCACTATCACTACCACCACTATCACCACAACCACTATCACCACCACCACCACTACTATCACCTCACCACCACCACTATCACCTCACCACTATCACCACACCACCACCACTATCACCACACCACCACCACTATCACCACCACCACTATCACCACACCCTACCCAATTCTACTTTCATCTACCTAAATTTCCACCACCAACCACCACTCATCACCACGCCACCACCACCCACCACTATCACCACGCCACCACCACCACCACTATCACCACCAATTAACCACCACCACCACCAACCACCAACCACCACCACTACTACATCACCACCAATACCACCACCCACCACTATCACCACCAATACCACCAATTAATTATCACCACCACCACCAACCACCACTATCACCATGCCACCACCACCACCACCACCAACCACCCACGACTTATCCCCTGCAATTTAATTACCAATTATCACCACACCACCATCACCACCACACCATCACCACTATCACCACCACTATCACCACCATCACCACCACCACCACTATCCCCACCAATACCACTCATCACCACACCACTATCACCACACCACCACCACCATCACCACCATCACCACGCCACCACCACCACCAACCACCTCAACCACCACCACTATCCCCACCAATACCACTATCACCACACCACCATCACCACCACCACCACTACTAAACCACCACACCACCACCACTATCACCACCACAATTCATCACCACTATCCCCACCACCACCACCAACCACCAACCACTCACCACTATCCCACCAATACCACTATCACTATTAATTAATTATTAATTCACTACACCACCACACCACCACCACCACCACCACATGCCACAATACATCATAGAGCCATAACAGTGATGGGGCAGAATTGGATGTATTTTTCACTACGTGTTATTTGGGTAAAATTTTATCTATTAAAATTTTATTGAAATTTAATCTTTGTTGATATGAAACTTATGTTGGGTGATGTTTATATTTTTATTATGGAGTTATTATTATTATTATTATTATTATTATTATTATTATTATTATTATTATTATTATTATTATTATTATTATTATTATTATTATTATTATTATTATTATTATTATTATTATTATTATTATTATTTTCTCTCTTAGACTTCTACGTTATTCATTTTTTATACTTATTTTATTTCTTCATCTTTTCCTTCTCCTCCTCTCTTGCCTGTGTCCGTGTGTCCAGTTCTCAGTGTCCTATTAGTATTGTGTTCACGAGCTCTCTCTCTCTCTATCTCTCTCTCTCTATCTCTCTCACTCTCTTTATCTGTCTACGTGTTACATATCTCAACTCCCCCCCCCCTACGTGTCCCACATGTCCTACCTGGTCACGACTCTAACAGGCGACAAGAAAACACCATGTCCTAATGATGTATGTCTTAGTGTCCACATATTATAGGTTGGACACCAGCTTATCTCATTACACTGTTTCCTATTCCGATGTCCTAATAAGAGTTGTCTGGGTGGCCTTAACATGGATGCAAAATCACCATGTCCACTTTTTTCCTTCTTCCGGTACGCCATGTCAATTTCTGGTGTCCTCAACCTTCATTTCCTAATTCTGTGTCCCAATAAGCTATTATGTGGGTGTCCTAAACATGCAGAAGGAACAGGAAGATGTCCATATTTCAGGATATTATAGTATCCTTTGTATAACCTTATGTCCCCAAGTCCTCAAGTGCCTTTTCCCGGGTGTATGTCCCAAGAAATGTCCTAAACATATAAGTAGATGACTGCATGTCCCATTGTCCTGGCTTCAGTATGAATCATATACCCACATGTCTTTCCATTTCCTAATTCAATGTCCCATTAACACCTGTTTCTAGGTGTCCTTGATGAGCAAATTGGCTCTAATATGTCCTAAAACTGTGTCCGAAACTGTAATCTACTCCAGTGTCCCAATTATTTATATCTTGGATGACTTCGGCCCACATTCGGACACCGGCGTCTCCTATTTGTATTCCTTCCCTGCCATGTCCTAACCTTATATATCTCAGTGATCCATATTTAAGGTGTCCAAAACGTAGCTACACTTGGACCCCGCGATGTCCTGAAATTACTTTGCTCTATAAATTCTTTTCTTGGCTGTCTTCCCCATGTCCTAATCCCCTGTGTCTCAATAACACATTATCTGGATGTCCTCAGCCTGCAGTTGGACGCCAGCAAGTTAGAGTGGACACCGGGCCAGCGAGGCAATGAGACGCACCCTATGTCCATTTGTTCGTCTCAGTGCCCAGCCGGACACATCAAGAACTTCCAGGTGAGCTCACAATGCTAATCTCAGTCCTGATCTCACTATTATCACATTTAATCTCGTTTCTCTTCTCAGTAATCTCACGCACAATAGCCCTGATCTCAGTAATCTCACGTACAATAGCCCTGATCTCAGTAATATCACGTACAATAGCCCTGATCTCAGTAATTTCACGTACAATAGCCCTGATCTCAGTAATTTCACGTACAATAGCCCTGATCTCAGAAATCTCACGTACAATAGCCCTGATCTCAGTAATCTCACTTACAATCGCCCTGATCTCAGTAATCTCACGTACAATAGCCCTGATCTTAGTAATCTAACGTACAATAGCCCTGATCTCAGCAATCTCACGTACAATACCCATGATCTCAGTAATCTCACGTACAATAGCCCTGATCTCAGTAATATCACGTACAATAGCCCCGATCTCAGTAATCTCACTCTAAATCTCATCCTTGATCTCACTAATCTCACACTTATTCTCAGGATAAAAAGTAGCATTAACAAGTATCTGTCAGGAAAAAAGTAACACTAACATGTCCCTCTGTGAGGAAAAAAGTAACACTAACACGTACATCTGTCGGGAAAAAAGTAATAAAAGTAAAAAAAGTCTTGTAAAAAAAATAAAAAAACGCGTCTGTTATTTTGTCAGGAAAAACAAATGAAAAACAAATCACCTCGACACTTGTTTTAAGGGTCGCTGGTTCTATCCCGGGGCACTCCCATTTCACCCAGTAGTACTTAATTTTACAGTTGGGGAATTGAAGGCAGTCAAGTGCAGTACCGTCTACGTTGTCGCATTGTGTACAGTAAAACCTCGATATAACGGACTTACCTCTCCCTATAGTCCATTAAATAGAGGTTTTACTGTACCTGCTAGGAGAACCACTTACCACCCTGCTAGGAGAACCACTTACCACCCTGCTAGGAGAACCACTTACCACCCTGCTAGGAGAACCACTTACCACCCTGTTGAGAACCATTTACCATCCTGCTAGGAGAACCACTTACCACCCTGCTAGGAGAACCATTTACCACCCTGCTAGAGAGCCACTTTACTACCCTGCTAGGAGAACCACTTACCATCCTGCTAGGAGAACCACTACCACCCTGCTAGGAGAACCACTTACCATCCCGGTTAGAGAACCACTTACCACCCTGCTAGAGAACCACTTACCACCCCGGTTAGAGAACCCTACCACCCTGCTAGGAGAACCACTTACCACCCTGCTAGGAGAACCACTTACCACCCTGCTAGGAGAACCACTACCACCCTGCTAGGAGAAACCACTTACCACCCTGCTAGGAGAACCACTTACCACCCTGCTGGGAGAACCACTACCACCCTGCTAGGAGAACCACTTACCACCCTGCTAGGAGAACCATTTACCACCCTGCTAGAGAAACCATTTACCACCCTGCTAGGAGAACCACTTACTACCCTGCTAGGGAGAACCACTTACCACCTTGCTAGGAGAACCATTTACCACCCTGCTAGGAGAACCACTTACCACCCTGCTAGAGAACCACTTACCACCCTGCTAGGAGAACCACTTACCACCCTGCTAGAGAACCACTTACCACCCGCTAGGAGAACCACTTACCACCCCTGCTAGGAGAACCACTTACCACCCTGCTAGGAGAAACCATTTACCACCCTGCTAGGGAGAACCACTTACCACCCTGCTAGGAGAACCACTTACCACCCTGCTAGAGAACCACTTACCACCCTGCTAGAGAACCACTTACCACCCTGCTAAGAGAACCACTTACCACCCTGCTAGGAGAACCACTTACCACCCTGCTAAGAGAACCACTTACCACCTTGCTAAGAGAACCACTTACCACCCTGCTAGGAGAACCACTTACCACCCTGCTAGGAGAACCACTTACCACCCCTGCTAGGAGAACCACATCAACCCTACTAGGGAGAACCACTACCACCTGCTAGGAGAACCACTTACCACCCTGCTAGGAGAACCACTTACCACCCCTGCTAAGAGAACCACTTACCACCCTGCTAAGAGAACCACTTACCACCCTGCTAGGAGAGAACCACTTACCACCCCTGCTAAGAGAACCATTTACCACCCTGCTAGGAGAACCACTTACCACCCTGCTAGGAGAACCACCACCCCTGCTAAGAGAACCACTTACCACCCTGCTAGGAGAACCACTTACCACCCTGCCACTACATCTTCTTTTTTCTCTTTTCACTTTGTACACTTAGCCACTACAACTGCCCCCTTCTCTCTCTT
>NW_024755308.1:72500-83336 GCF_018991925.1 Homarus americanus
TGTCTCTCCCACCTTCCTCCCTGTCTCTCCCACCTTCTCTCCCTGTCTCCTCCTCCTCTCTGTCTCTCTTCTCCCGTCTCCTCCTCCCCGTCTCTCTTCTCCCCTGTCTCCTACCTTCCCTGTCTCTCCTACCTTTCCTCTCCCTGTCTCTCCTCCTTCCCTCCCTGTCTCCTCCTGTCTCCTTCCTCCTCTCCTACCTCTCCCTGTCTCTCCTCCTCCTCGTCTCTCCTCCTCTCCCCCGTCTCTCTCTCCCCCGTCTCTTCTCCCTGTCTCTCCCACCTTCTCCTGTCTCTCCCACCTTCTCTCTGTCTCTTCTCCTGTCTCTCCCACCTTCTCCTGTCTCCCACCTCTCCCTGTCTCTCCTCCCTCTCTGTCCTCCTCCTCCTGTCTCCTCCCCGTCTCCTCTCCTCCTGTCTCTCCCACCTTCCTCCTCTGTCTTCCTCCTCTCCCTGTCTCTCCTCCTCCCTGTCCCTCTTCTCCCTGCTCTCTCTCCCTGGCTATATTTGAGCTCGCAGGCTGGCCAGGTTATTGAATTTGTCTCTAGATATCGGGGAGGAGGAGGAGGAGGAGGAGGAGGAGGAGGAGGAGAGGAGGAGGAGAGGGAGGAGGAAGAGGAGGGAGAGGGAGGGGAGGAGGAGGAGGAGGAGGGAGGAGGAGGAGGGAGGAGGAGGAGGAGGAGGGAGGAGGGAGGAGGGAGGGAGGGGAGGGAGGGAGGGAGGAGGAGGAGGGAGGAGGAGGAGGAGGGAGGGGAGGAGGAGGAGGAGAGGAGGAGGAGGAGGAGGAGGAGGGAGGAGGAGGAGGAGGGAGGAGGAGGGGAGGAGGAGGAGGAGGAGGAAGAGGAGGAGGAGGAGGGAGGAGAGGAGGAGGAGGAGGAGGAGGAGGAGGAGGAGGAGGAAGCAGTGGCAATTATTTGAAAGGTCGTAATGAGGAGAGAGAGAGAGAGAGAGAGAGAGAGAGAGAGAGAGAGAGAGAGAGAGAGAGAGAGAGAGAGGCACTGGTCACTACGACATATTGAGGGAAGGAAGTGTCCTGGAGGGTCGGCCGTCACTCATATTGGTTTCTGAGTGACGTAGGTAATAATAATACCTTTGTTAAGTCCTTTACCTATGACCTTCACTATGACACTTAATGTACGATATATACTTTATTCCTAAGGCTGTACAATTTTATTCCCAAGGATGTACACTTTTATTCCCAAGGATGTACACTTTATTCCCAGGATGTACACTTATTCCCAAGGATGTACACTTTATTCCCAAGGATGTACACTTTATTCCCAAGGATGTAATTTTATTCCAAGGCTGTACACTTTATTCTAAGGATGTACACTTTATTCCTGGGATGTACACTTTATTCCCGGATGTACACTTTATTCCTCAAGGATGTACACTTTATTCCCAAGGATGTACATTTTATTCCCAAGGATGTACACTTTATTCCTAAGGTTGCACACTTATTCCCAAGGATGTACACTTTATTCCTCAAGGATGTACACTTTATTCCCAAGGCTGTACACTTTATTCCCAAGGCTGTACACTTTATTCCCAAGGCTGTACACTTTATCTCAAGGCTGTACACTTTATTCCCAAGGCTGTACACTTTATTCCTCAGGCTCTACACATTATACACATGACTGCACCACCACGTGTGTACATGACAACACCACCACGTGTGTACATGACTGCACCACGCGTGTGTACATGACTGCACCACCACGTGTGTACATGACTGCACCACCACGTGTACATGACTGCACCACCACCTGTGTACATGACTGCACCACCACGTGTGTACATGACTGCACCACCACCTGTGTACATGACTGCACCACCACGTGTACATGACTGCACCACCACGTGTACATGACTGCACCACCACGTGTGTACATGACTGCACCACCACGTGTGTACATGACTGCACCACCACGTGTACATGACTGCACCACCACGTGTGTACATGACTGCACCACCAAGTGTGTACATGACAGGGATATAACAGTAGGGTGCAGGTAAGAGGGCTCACTGCCAGCCTGGATGTTGTATCAGATCTATAAGTGGCCCAGCACCTGGGTGACTGACTTCAGGCTTCCACAGCCTGAAGAATCGTCACCAACTGGTCATGTGATCTCATAAGTCTCACTTATCCAAGATCTTTGACACTCTTCTCCTCCTCATCCTTACTGCAGAGCATTGTCTGCAGAACTTTGCCTCAGGATGAGCATGCCAGGAATCTCCTCACAGTCTGCTCCTAATCTGAACAACCTTCCTTGGCTGACTCCACCTCAAGAACTCAAACGGAAGAATCTCTCCGGACCTTCGGAGAACGATAAACGACAATGTGGCGAAGTGGTACTTTCAGAATGGTCGGACAATAAGTCTCGCCAGGTTGTTGGCGGTTCCCTTTCGGTTTGCGATGAGCGACAAATTCTGCCGTGCAGAGGCAAGGCACCTGGGAACTGGACTATCTGCGGGCAAGTCTATCGGGCATGATCCCAGTTTTGATTAACTGCAAATCATGTGGCTCGTGCTGGTCGGTACTCAGGATGGTCAGCCACAGTATGTGCAAGCGCTCAGGTAGAGGGCCAACTGTGATTTTTCAAGCTCTCGGTTTATTTTCTGTGCTCAGTGGCAGGGATCCAGCATCTTTGCCAAGAGGCCGAATAGCCATCTGTTGTTTGAAAAGTCTTACCATCCAGCTCCTGGATGTGAATGTCTGATGGCAACTCGTTTTGGTGTGGAGGTCTAAACAATCCAGACCAACTACACCCCAATCTTCCGCTCTATCCACTGTGACCCCCTTGCCACCTGTGTTCGTGTTGATTGCTTGTCCTCCAATGGCCTGCAGGTCTGGTCTCCTCCCAGGCCTTGCAGTTCACAATGTTATCTGCCACCTCTCCAGCTGGTTTTCTGATGTCATCTTTCCTACAGGTAAATGCCACAAGCCAACTTTCTGGTTCCTGCAGCAGGGTAATTTCTCCTTCACCGCCCAGCAGGGTAACTTGTCCAGAAGTCTCCTTTCGCCAGGCTTGCTTGTGATGTATATCCCTTCTCCCATCAAGGGTAAACAATTGATTCCATTTTCTCTTATCCTTATCAAGCTCTCTTCTAGGTTACTGACAAGTTTCTCCTGAGCTCTCCCCACTTTGTTATGATCTATCACCAGGTGAACATCGTCATCGGGTATCAAACCATACCGTCAATCCAGGCAGCTGTTGCTGTCTCTGCAGTTTCTCTGAAACCGGAGGTGTGGTGTCGCATGCTGGCAGGCTTTATCTTTCCGGGATATCTTTCTATTTCGAATCTTGCAGGGGTTTGGGATCGTGGCCTGGGTTGGGAACCGTCACCATTACTGCAGTCCTTTCAGATCAGCCATGGGAAATCGTGCATCTGAATCAGCCCTGACTCCAATCATCGGCCTTTTTACCTCACCCTGGGCACTTCTTTTCTTTGACTCTTGTCTCCTCTTCTACCTGTCTCTGCTTGGCAGCCTCTGTCTCTTGGACTCCCGGAATATCTTGGCTTGAGGCGCCTTGAGAGCCCCTATACTCTCAGTCTTCTCTCTCTGTGCTGACAAATCCAGTTCACAGGAATCTTCAGTTCACGCCTGCAAATACCAGGGGAGATACCAGGCCTCGGTTACAGTGATCACGTTGCACGGCCTCAGGACCTTGAAACAATTACGGGCAGCACTTACAAGCCGGTATGTCAGAAATAACTGTGGTCCGGTTGCTTGGCAAAAGCAATGTTATAACTTCCTGGATTTTCTCTCAGAAGTCTTGCCTTTTTCCCAACTTATTTCAGCAGTCTCACTATTTCTGACTTGTTATGACTGGAGGCGAACTGATACCAGCCAGCAGGTGCCTGTGCCAGCTTTGTGGTCATATCTACTGGCAATGTCTTTGTTTGTGTAAGTTTTAGTTCTTTTCGCTGATTTTGCCTGGTCTGCCGTATCTCAAGCATCTCTCTTTCCAATGCTGAGCAACTCCGACTTCAGGAGCTCTCTGAACTTCCAAGATAGTGACTGAGAGATACTGGCTGATTTTGGTTCCTCGTCGACACAAGCAGCCATCGCAAATATTATCGGCAAATGCATCAAGAATCTGAAACAGAAAAAAAATATGTTGGTAGTTGGGTTGTTAAGAGCCAAAAGTCAAGCAATATTCACTATTTAATTGTAATGCACTAATGCAGCTGTACGTTAGTTATCGATAAATTCACATACTAAAATTGTAAGGTTGCAAATATTGAAACTGAAATTATTTTACCTATAACAGTGTATTAGCCTTAATAATTAATGTGGCCTTTGATGTGTGTACCTGTTGTGTGTAATCATGTGTATACAGTAATTTGTGTGTACCTGTTGTGTGTACCTGTACCTGTACTTTGTACCTGTGCCTGTGCCTCAGCTGCACCTGTACCTGTACCTGCACCTGTACCCAGCTCCATTGCACCTGCACTCCACCTGTACCTGTACCTGTACCTGCACCTGTGCCTGCACTGACCTGCACCTGCACCAGCACCTGCACCTGTACCTGCACACTGCACCTGTACCTGTACCTGTACCTGGTACCTGTACCTGCACCTGCACCTGCACCTGCACCTGCACCTGTATCTGCACCTGTACTCACCCACCTGCACCACTGCACTTGCACCTGTACCTGTACCTGTACTTGTACCTGTACCTGCACTGCACTCTGGTACCTGCACCTGTACTCTGTACTCTGTACCTGTACTCTGCACCTGTACCTTGCACTTTGCCTATTCTGTACCTGTACTCTGCACCTGTACCTGTACCTGCACCTCACCTGGACCTGTACCTGCACCTGTACTGTACCTGTACTGCACTCTGTACCTGCACTGCACTCTGGCACCTGTACCTGTACCTGCAAAATGTGTGTGTACCTGTACCTGCACCTGCACCTGCATCTGTACCTGCACCTGTACCCTGCACCCCTGCACCCTGCACCTGTACCTGCACCCGACCCTGCACCTGCACCTGCACCCAACCTGTACCTGCACCTGCACCTGTACCTGCAACACCTGCACCTGCACCTGCACCTGCACTCTGCACCTGTACCTGCACCTGCACTGCACCTGCACCTGTACCTGTACCTGCACCTGCACCTGCACCTACCTGCACCTGTACCTGTACCTGCACCTGTACCTGACACCTGCACCTGCACCTGCACCTGTACCTGCACCTGCACCCATCCTGTACCTGTACCTGCACCTGCACCTGCACCTGCACCTGCACCTGTACCTGTACCCGTACCTGTACCTGCACCTGTACCTGCACCTGTACCAGTCCTGTACCTGCACCTGCACCTGTACTCTGTACTCTGTACCTGTACCTGCACCTGTACCTGTACCTGTACCTGTACCTGCACCTGTACCTGTACCTGTCCTGCACCTGTACCTGCACCTGCACCTGTACCTGTACTCAGCATCTGTACCTGTACCTGTACCTGCACCTGTACCCAATCTCCTGCACCTGTACCTGCACCTGCACCTGTACCTGTACCTGCACCTACCTGCACCTGTACCTGTACCTGCACCTGCACCTGCACCTGCACCTGCACCTGCACCTGCACCTGCACCTGCACCTGTACCTGCACCCACCTGTACCTGTACCTGCACCTGCACCTGTACCTGCACCCGCCTGCACCTGCACCTGCACCTGCACTGCAACCTGTACCCTGCACCTGCACCCACCTGCACCTGCACCTGTACCCGCACCTGTACCTGCACCTGCACCCACCTGCACCTGTACCTGCACCTGTACCTGCACCTGTACCTGCACCTGCACCCACCTGTACCTGCACCTGTACCTGTACCTGTACCTGTACCTGCACCTGTACCTGCACCTGCACCTGTACCTGCACCTGTACCTGTACCTGCACCTGTACCTGTACCTGTACCTCTACCTGTACCTGCACCTGTACGACCTGCACCTGTACCTGTACCTGCACCTGTACCTCTGTACCTGCACCTGTACCTGCACCTGTACCCCACCTGTACCCCACCTGTACCTGTACCTGCACCTGCACTGTACCTGCACCTGCACCTGTACCTGTACCTGCACCTGCACCTGTACCTGCACCCCAACTGTACCTGACCTGTACCTGTACCTCTACCTGTACCTGCACCTGTAACTGTACCTGCACCTGTACCTGATCCACCTGTACTGTACCTGGTACCTGTACCTGCACCTGCACCTGTAACTGCACCTGCACCTGTACCTGTACCTGCATCTGTACCTGTACCTGCACCTGTACCCACCTGCACCTGTACCTGTACCTGCACCCCACCTGTACCTGCACCTGTACCTGTACCTGTACCTGGCACCTGACCTGCACTCACCTGTACCTGTACCTGCACCTGTACCTGTACCTGCACCTGCACCTGCACCTGCACCCCACCTGCACCTGCACCTGTACTGCACCTGCACCCAGCCACCTGCACCTGCACCTGTACCTGCACCTGCACCTCTGCACCTGCACCTGCACCTGCACCTGCACCTGCATTGCACTCTACCTGTACCTGCACCTGTACCTGCACTCTGCACCTGTACCTGTACCTGCACCTGCACCTGCACCTGCACCTGCACTCTGCACCTGCACCTGTACCCTGCACCTGCACCTGTACCTGCACCTGTACCTGCACCTGCACCTGCACCTGCACCTGGTAATCTGCACCTGCACCTGCACCTGCACCTGCACACCTGCACTCTGTACCTGCACCTGTACCCGCACCTGTACCTGCACCTGTACCTGCACCTGTACCCTGCACCTGCACCTGTACCTGTACCTGCACCTGTACCTGTACCTGCATCTGTACCTGTATTCTGCACCTGCACTGCACCTGTACCTTGCACCTGTACCTGTACCTGTACCTGCACCTGTAGCTCCGTACCTGTACCTGTACCTGCACCTGTACCTGTACCTGCACCTGCACTGCACCTGTACCTAAACCTGTACCTGCACCTGTACCTGCACCCCACCTGCACCTGTACCTGCACCTGTACCTGCACCTGTACCTGCACCTGTACCTGTACCTGTACCTGCACCTGTACCTGCACCTGTATCTGCACACCTGTACCTGTACTGTACCTGTACCTGTACCCTGCACCTGCAATCTGCAATCTGCACTGCACCTGTACCTGGTGTACCTGTACCTGCACCACCTGCACCTGTACCTTGCACCTGCACCTGCACTGCACCGCCTGCACCTGTACCCACCTGTACCTGTACCCATACCTGCACCTGTACCTGCACCTGCACCTGCACCTGTACCTGCACCTGTACCTGCACTTGCACCTGCACCTGTACTGCACCTGTACCTGCACCTGTACCTGTACCTGCACCTGCACCACTGCACTTCTGCACCTGCACCTGCACCTGTACCTGCACCACCTGTACCTGCACCTCTGCACCTGCACCTGTACCTGCACCTGCACCTGCACCTGCACCTGTACCTGTACCTGCACACCTGCACCTGTACCTGCACCTGCACCTGCACCTGTACCTGCACCTGTACCTGCACCTGTACCTGTACCTGTACCTGTACCTGTACCGCCTGCACCTGCACCCGCACCTGCACCTGCACCTGTACCTGTACCTGTACCTGCACCTGCACCTGCACCTCTCTGTACCGATGCACCTGCACCTGTACACCTGCACCTGTACCTGTACCCACCTGCACCTGTAACTGTACCTGCACCTGTACCTGTACCTGCACACCTGTACCTGTACCTGCACCTGTACCTGCACCCACCTGTACCTGCACCTGTACCTGTACCTGCACCTGTACCTGTACCTGTATCTGCACCTGTACCTGCACCTGCACCTGTACCTGCACCTGTACCTGTACCTGCACCTGTACCTGTACCTGTACCCCACCTGTACCTGCACCTGTAACTGTACCTGTACCCTGTACCTGCACCTGTACCTGTACCTGCACCTGTACCTGTCACTCTGCACCTGTACTCACCTGTACCCGTACCTGCACCTGCACTGTACCTGTACCTGCACCCACCTGCACCTGCACCTGTACCTGTACCTGTACCTGTACCTGCACCTGTACCTGCACCTGTACCTGCACCTGCACCTGTACCCACCTGCACCTGTACCTGTACCTGTACCTGTACCTGTACCTGCACCTGTACCTGTACCTGCATCTGCACCTGTACCTGCACCTGCACCTGTACTCTGTACCTGTACCTGTACCTGCACCTGCACTCTGTACCTGTACCTGCACCTGTACCTGTACCTGCACCTGTACCACCTGCACCTGTACCTCTACCTGTACCTGCACCTGTACCTGAGCTGCACCTGTACCTGCACTTGCACCTGTACCTGCACCTGTACCTGCACCTGCACCTGCACCTGTACCTGTGCCTGCACCTGTACCTGCACCTGTACCTGCACCTGCACCTGTACCTGTACCTGCATCTGCACCACCTGTACCTGTACCTGTACCTGCACCTGTACCTGTACCTGTACCTGCACCTGCACCTGTACCTGTACCTGCACCCACCTGTACCTGTACCTGCACCTGTACCTGTACCTGTACCTGCACCTGCATCCACTCTGCACCTGCACCTGCACCTGTACCCACCTGCACCTGCACCTGTACCTGCACCTGTACTTGTACTTGTACTGCACCTGTGCACCTGTACCTGTACCCACCTGTACCACCTGCACCTGGCCTGTACCTGTACCTGTACCTGCACCTGTACCTGTACCTGCACCTGTACCTGCACCTGTACCTGCACCTGCACCTGTACCTGCCAGCCTGTACCTGCACCTGTACCACCTGTACCTGTACCTGCACCTGTACTCTGCACCTGCACCTGTACCTGCACCTGTACCTGTACCTGCACTCCACCTGTACCTGTACCTGCACCTGCACCTGCCTGTACCACCTTGCACCTGTACCTGCACCTGCACCTGTACCTGCACCTGTACCTGCACCTGTACCTGCACCTGCACCTGCACCTGTACCTGCACCTGTATTGTCTGTACTCCACCTGCACCTGTACCTGCACCTGCACCTGTACCTGCACCTGCACCTGCACCTGTACCTGCACCTGTCACCTGCAACCTGTACCTGTACCTGCACCTGCACCTGTACCTGCACCTGTACCTGCACCTGTACCTGTACCTGTACCTGTACCTGCACCTGCACTGTACCTGCACCTGTACCCACCTGTACCTGTACCTGCACCTGCACCTGCACCTGCACTGCACCTGTACCTGCACCTGTACCTGTACCTGCACCTGTACCCTGTACCTGCACCTGTACCACCTGCACCTGTACCTGTATTCAGTATTTGTGTCTGTGGATAAACAACTCTGCTGACGCCATCATAGTGTGGTAGAGACGGTATATTGGTGCTTAATGTCACTTTTTATTTACACTATGATTATGGCACAACACTATAATGGTGTGTGTGTGTGTGTGTGTGTGTGTGTGTGTGTGTGTGTGTGTGTGTGTGTGTGTGTGTGTGTGTGTGTGTGTGTGTGTGTTTGTATGTGTGTGTGTGTGTGTGTGTGTGTGTGTGTGTGTGTGTTTTGTGTGTGTGTGTATGTGTGTGTGTTTGTATAATAATAATAATAATTGACGGTTTATTGAAAGTTCTGGAGCCCTGAAGGCTGAAAATATACATTGGACATAAAATGATTTATTACATACATTGGTGGTTTAACTAAAAGCTTCATTAGAGAAAGGTAAAGGAACATACAGTGAACATACAGATTATTGTAGGTGTTGAACAGCAACACGTAGTGTAGTAACCTCCCAGATGGTGTTAGAGGAACTCACGTGGTGTAGTAGTTCTCACGATGGTGTTATGAGGGACCTCACGTGTGTAGTAACCTCCCAGATGGTGTTAGGAGGAACTCACGTGGTGTAGTAGTTCCCAGATGGTGTTATGAGGGACCTCACGTGTGTGTAACTCCCTCCCAGATGGTGTTAGAGGAACTCACTGGTGTAGTAGTTCCCCAGATGGTGTTATGAAGGATCTGCGTGGTGTAGTAATTCCTCTCCCAGATGGTGTTAGGAGGAACTCACGTGGTGTAAGTTCCCCACAGATGGTGTTATGAGGGACCCCATGGTGTAGTAACCCTCACAGATGGTGTTATGAGGAACTCACGTGGTGTAGTAGTTCCCCACAGATGGTGTTATGAGGGGCCTCACGTGGTGTAGTAACACTTACAGATGGTGTTATGAGGGGCTCACGTGGTAGTAGTTCCCTCACAGATGGTGTTATGAGGGACCTGGCGTGGTGTAGTAATTCCTCACAGATGGTGTTATGAGGGGCCTTGCGTGGTGTGTGTGTTCCCTCACAGATGGTGTTATGGAGGGACCTCACGTGGTGTAGTAACTCCCAGATGGTGTGTTAGGAGGAACTCACGTGGTGTAGTAGTTCCTCACAGATGGTGTTATGAGGGGCCTCATGGTGTAGTAATACCTCACAGATGGTGTTATGAGGCCTCATGTGGTAGTAGTTCTCTCACAGATGGTGTTATGAGGGACCTGGCGGTGTAGTAACTCCTCACAGATGGTGTTAAGGAGGAACTCACGGTGTGGTTCCCCACAGATGGTGTTATGAGGGCCTCACGTGGTGTAGTAGTTCTCACAGATGGTGTTATGAGGGACCTCACGGTGTAGTAACTCCTCACAGATGGTAATGAGGAACTCACGTGGTGTAGTAGTTCCCCACAGATGGTATGAGGGCCCCTACGTGGTGTAGTAATACCCTCACAGATGGTGTTATGAGGGCCCACGTGGTGTAGTAGTTCCCCACAGATGGTGTTATGAGGAACCACGTGTATAA
>NW_024755309.1:0-14393 GCF_018991925.1 Homarus americanus
AACAAAATCCCTTTATCGAGTATAACAAAGTCCCCTGGCTCGAGTATAGCAAAGTCCCCTGATCGAGTATAACAAAGCCTCCTGATCGAGTATAACAAAATCCCCTAATCGAGTATAACAAAGCCACCTGCTCGAGTATAACAAAGTCCCCTGATCGAGTATAACAAAGTCCCCTGATCGAGTATAACAAAGCCCCCTCGATGAGTATAACATAGTTCCCTGATCGAGTAAAACAAAGTCCCCTGATCGAGTATAACAAAGTCCCCTGGTCCAGTATAACAAAGTCCCCTGATCGAGTATAACATATCCCCTAATCGAGTATAACGAAGTCCCCTGATCCTAGTATAACAAAGCCCCCTGAACGATTATAACAAAGTCCCCTGAACCGAGTATAACAAAGTCCCCTGTTCGAGTATAACATATCCCCTCATCGAGTATAACAAAGTCCCTGGTGGAGAATAACAAAGTCACCTGGTCGAGTATAACAAAGTTTTCTACTCGAGCATAACAAAGGCCCCTGGTCGATTATAACAAAGTCCCCTGATCGAGTATAACAAAGTCCCCTGGTTGAGTATAACAAAGTCCCCTGATCGAGTATAATTAAGTCCCCTGGGCCAGTATAACAAAGTCCCCTGATCGAGTATAACAAAGTCTCCTTGTTGAGTATAACAAAGTCCCCTGATCAAGTATAACAAAGGCCCCTCATCGAGTATAACAAAGTCCATTGGTCAAGAATAAAAAAGTTCCCTGGTGGAGTATGACAAAGTCCCCTGATCGAGTATAACAAAGTCCCCTGGTCGAGTATAGCAAAGTCTCCTGATCGAGTATAACAAGCCTCCTGATCGAGTATAACAAAGTCCCCTGATCGAGTATAACAAAGCCTCCTGGATGAGAATAACAAAGTTCCCTGATCGAGTATAACAAAGTCCCCTGATCGAGTATAACAAAGTCCCCTGGTCCAGTATAACAAAGTCCCCTGATCGAGAATAATAAAGACCCCTGGTTGAGTATAACAAAGTCCCCTGATCAAGTATAACATATCCCCTGACTGAGTATAACAAAGTCCTCTGGTCGAGAATAAAAAAGTCCCCTGATCGAGTATAACAAAGTCCCCTGGTCGAGTATAACAAAGTCCCCTCATCGAGTATAACAAAGGTCCCTCATCGAGTAAAACAAAGTCCATTGGTCAAGTATAAAAAAGTTCCCTGGTCGAGAATAACAAAGTCTCCTGATCGAGTATAAAAAAATACCCAAATCGAGTATAACAAAGCCCCCTGATAGAGTATAACAAAGTCCCCTGGTCGAGTATAACAAAGTCCCCTCATCGAGTATAACAAAGGCCCCTGATCGAGTATAACAAAGTCCCCTGATCGAGTATAACAAAGTCCCCTGATAGAGTATAACAAAGCCCCCTCGATGAGTATAACAAAGTTCCCTGATCGAGTATAACAAAGTCCCCTGATAGAGTATAACAAAGCCCCCTCGATGAGTATAGCAAACTTCCCTGGTCGAGTATAACAAAGTCTCCTGATCGAGTATAAAAAAATACCCAAATCGAGTATAACAAAGTCCCCTGATCGAGTATAACAAAGTCCCCTGATCGAGTATAACAAATTCCCCTGATAGAGTATAACAAAGCCCCCTCGATGAGTATAACAAAGTTCCCTGACAAAGTTCCCTGATCGAGTATAACAGTCCCCTGATCGAGTATAACAAATTCCCCTGGGCCAGTATAACAAAGTTCCCTGATCGAGTATAACATATCCCCTGATCGAGTATTACAACGTCTCCTGGCCCAGGTTAACAAAGTCCCCTGATCGAGAATAATAAAGTCCCCTGGTTTAGTATAACAAAGTCCTCTTATCAAGTATAACCTATCCCCTGATTGATTATAACAAAGTCCCCTGATCGAGTATAACAAAGTCCCCTGATAGAGTATAACAAAGCCCCCTGGATGAGTATAACAAAGTCCCCTGGTCCAGTATAACAAAGTCCACTGATCGAGAATAATAAAGTCCCCTGGTTGAGTATAACAAAGTCCTCTGATCAAGTATAACATATCCCCTGATTGATTATAACAAAGTCCCCTGATCGAGTATAACAAAGTCCCCTGATAGAGTATAACAAAGCCCCTGGATGAGTATAACAATGTCCCCTGGTTGAGTATAAAAAAGTCCCCTGATCAAGTATAACAAATTTCCCTGGGCAGTATAACAAAGTCCCCTGATCGAGTATA
Source organism: Homarus americanus (assembly GCF_018991925.1). Taxonomy (NCBI): domain Eukaryota; kingdom Metazoa; phylum Arthropoda; class Malacostraca; order Decapoda; family Nephropidae; genus Homarus; species Homarus americanus. The sequence continues at coordinate 2,237 of NW_024755309.1, forward strand.
ACATATCCCCTGATCGAGAATAACAAAGTCCCCTGGTCGAGTATAACAAATTTTCTAATCGAGCATAACAAAGGCCCCTGGTCGAGTATAACAAAGTCCCCTGATCGAGTATAACAATGTCCCTGGTTGAGTATACCAAAGTCCCCAGGTCGAGTATAACAAAGTCCCTCATCGAGTAACAAAGGCCCCTCATCGAGTATAACAAAGTCTATTGGTCAAGTATAAAAAGTTCTGGTCGAGTAATAACTAAGTCCCCTGATCGATTATAACAAAGTCCCCTGGTAGAGTATAGCAAAGAGCCCTGATCAAGTAAGACAAAGTCCCATGATCGAGTATAACAAAGTCCCCTGGTCCAGTATAACAAAGTCCCCTGATCGATTATAACAAAGCCCCCTGGACGAGTAAAACAAAGTTCCCTGATCGAGTATAACAAAGTCCCATGATCGAGTATAACAAAGTCCCCTGGTCCAGTATAACAAAGTCCCCTGATCGAGTATAACATATCCCCTGATCGAGTATTACCAAGTCTCCTGGCCAAGTATAACAAAGTCCCCACATCGAGCATAACAAAGTCCCCTGATCGATTATAACAAAATCCCCTGATCGAGTATAACAAAGGCCCTGATCGAGTAAGACAAAGTCCCCTGATCGAGTAAAACAAAGCCCCTTGGACGAGTATAACAAAGACCCCTGATCGAGTATAACAAAGTCCCCTGATCGAGTATAACAAAGGCCCCTCGTCGAGTATAACAAAGTCCCCTTATCGAGTATAACAAAGTCCCCTGATCGAGTATATCAAAGGCCTCTGGTCGAGTATAACAAAGTCCCCTGATCGAGTTTAACAAAGTCCCCTGATCGAGTACAAAAAAGCCTCCTGGCCCAGTATAACAAAGTCCCCATATCGACCATAATAAAGTCCCCTGATCGAGTATAACAAAGTCCCCTGATCAAGTATAAAAAAGCCCCCTGATCGAGTATAACAAAGTCCCCTGTTCGAGTATAACAAAGTCCCAGATCGAGCATAACAAAGTCCCCTGATCAATTATAACAAAGTCCACTGGTCGAGTATAGCAAAGGGCCCTGATCGAGTAAGACTAAGTCCCCTGATCGAGTATAACAAAGTACCCTAATCGAGTATAACAAAGCCTCCTGGCCCAGTATAACAAAGTCCCCAAATCGAACATAATAAAGTCCCCTGATCGAGTATAACAAAGCCCCCTAGACGAGTATAACAAAGTCCCCTGATCGAGTATAACAAAGTCCCCTGATCGAGAATAACAAAGTCCCCTGGTCCAGTATAACAAATTCCCCTGATCGAGTATAACATATCCCTTGATCGAGTATAACAAAGTCGCCAGGCCCAGTATAACAAAGTCCCCAGATCGAGCATAACAAAGTCCCTCATCGATTATAACAAAGTCCCCTGATCGAGTATAACAAAGGCCTCTGGTCAAGTATAACAAAGTCCCCTGGTCGAGCATAACATAGTCCCCTGATCGATTATAACAAAGTCCCCTGACCGAGTATAACAAATGCCTCTAGTCGAGTATAACAAAGCCCCCTGGTCGAGAATAACAAAGTCCCCTGATCCTAGTATAACAAAGCCCCCTCGACGAGTATAACAAAGTCCCCAGATCGAACATAACAAAGTCCCCTCATCGATTATAACAAAGTCCCCTGGTCGAGTATAACAAAGGCCCTGATCGAGTAAGACAAAGTCCCCTGATCGAGTATAACAAAGTCCCCTTGCCGAGTATAACAAAGGCCCTGATCGAGTAAGACAAAGTCCCCTGATCGAGCAAGACAAAGTCCCCTGATCGAGTATAACATATCCCCTGATCGAGTATAACAAAGTCCCCTGATCGAGTATAACAAAGTCCCCTGGTCCAGTATAAAAAAGTCCCCTGATGGAGTATAACATCTCCCCTGATCGAGTATAAGAAAGTCCCCTCATCGAGTATAACAAAGCCCCTGGTCCAGTATAACAAAGTCCCAGATTGAGCATAACTAAGTCCCCTGATCGATAATAAAAAAGTCCCCTGGTAGAATATAGCAAAGGGCCCTGATCGAGTAAGACAAAGTCCCCTGATCGAGTATGACAAATTCCCCTAATCGATTATAACAAAGCCCCCTGGACGAGTATAACAAAGTTCCCTGATCGAGTATAACAAAGTCCCATGATCGAGTATAACAAAGTCCCCTTTTCCAGTATAACAAAGTCCTCTGATCGAGTATAACATATCCCATGATCGAGTATTACCAAGTCTCCTGGCCAAGTATAACAAAGTCCCCACATCGAGCATAACAAAGTCCCCTGATCCATAATAACAAAGTCCCCTGGTCGAGTATAACAAAGGCCCTGATCGAGTCAGACAAAGTCCCCTGATCGAGTATGACAAAGCCCCCTGGACGAGTATAACAAAGACCCCTGATCGAGTATAACAAAATCCCCTGATCGAGTATAACAAAGGCCCCTCGTCGAGTATAACAAAGTCCCCTTATCGAGTATAACAAAGTCCCCTGATCGAGTATAACAAATGCCTCTGGTCGAGTATAACAAAGTCCCCTGATCGAGTATAACAAAGTCCCCTGATCGAGTACAAAAAAGTCCCCTGGCCCAGTATAACAAAGTCCCCATATCGACCATAATAAAGTCCCCTGATCGAGTATAACAAAGTCCCCTGATCGAGTATGAAAAAAGCCCCCTAGACGAGTATAACAAAGTCCCCTGATCGAGTATAACAAAGTCCCCTGATCGAGTATAACAAAGTCCCCTGGTCCAGTATATCAAATTCCCCTGATCGAGTATAACATATCCCTTGATCGAGTATAACAAAGTCGCCAGGCCCAGTATAACAAAGTCCCCAGATCGAGCATAACAAAGTCCCTCATCGATTATAACAAAGTCCCCCGATCGAGTATAACAAAGGCCTCTGGTCGAGTATAACAAAGTCCCCTGGTCGAGCATAACATAGTCCCCTGATCGATTATAACAAAGTCCCCTGACCGAGTATAACAAATGCCTCTAGTCGAGTATAACAAAGTCCCCTGGTCGAGAATAACAAAGACCCTGATCCTAGTATAACAAAGCCCCCTCGACGAGTATAACAAAGTCCCCTGATCGAGTATAACAAAGTCCCCTGATCGAATATAACAAAGTCTCCTGGTCCAGAATAACAAAGTCCCCTGATTGAGTATAACATATCCCCTCATCGAGTATAACAACGTCTCCTGGCGCAGTATAACAAAGTCCCCAGTTCGAGCATAACAAAGTCCCCTGATCGATTATATCAAAGTCCCCTGGTCGAGTTTAACAAAGGCCCTGATCGAGTAAGACAAAGTCCTCTGATCGAGTATAACAAAGTCCCCTAATCGAGTATACCAAAGCCCCCTGGACGAGTATAACAAAGACCCCTGATAGAGTATAACATATCCCCTGATCGAGTATAACAAAGTCCTCTGGTCGAGTATAAAAAAGTCCCGTGATCGCTTATAACAAAGTCCCCTACTCGTGTATAACAAAGTCCCCTGGTCGAGGATAACAAAGTCCCTGGTGGAGTATAACAAAGTCCCCTGATCGAGTATAACATATCCCCTGATCGAGTTTAACAAAATCCCTGGTGGAGTATAACAAAGTCCCCTGATCGAGTATAACAAAGTATCCAGGTCGAGATAACAAATTTTTCTAATCGAGTATAACAAAGGCCCCTGGTCGAGTATAACAAAGTCCCCTGATCGTGTATAACAAAAGTCCCCTGATCGAGTATAACAAAGTCCCATTGATCGAGTATAAAAAAGTCCCCTGGCCCAGTATAACAAAGTCCCAGATCGAGCATAACAAAGTCCCCTGATCGATTATAACAAAGTCCCCTGGTCGAGTATAACAAAGTCCCTGATCGAGTATCACAAAGTCCCCTGGTCGAGTATAACAAAGTCCCCTGATCGAGTATAACAAAGCCCCATCATCGAGTATAAAGTCCTAATCGGTATAACAAAGCCCCTGGACGAGTATAACAAAAGTTCCTTTTCGAGTATAACAAAAGTCCATAATCGAGGTATAACAAAGTCCTGGTCAGTATAACAAAGTCCCTGATCGGTATAACAAAGTCTCCTTGTTGAGTATAACAAAGTCCCTGATCCAGAGTATAACCAAAGTCCCTGGTCGAGAGTATAGCAAAGTCCCTGATCGAGTATAACAAGCCCCATCATCAGGTATAACAAAGTCCCCTAATCGATTATATAACAAAGCCCCCTGGACGAGTATAACAAAGTTCCCCTTTCGAGTATAACAAAGTCCCATAATCGAGTATAACAAAGTCCCCTGGTCAAGTATAACAAAGTCCCCTGATCGAGTATAACATATCCCCCTCTCGAGTATTACAAAGTCTCCTGGCCCAGTATAACAAAGTCCCCAGATCGAGCGTAACAAAGTCCCCTGATCGATTATAACAAAGTCCCCTGGTCGAGTATAACAATGGCCCTCGTCGAGTTAGACAAAGTCCCCTGATCGAGTATAACAAAGACCCCTGATCGAGTATAACAAAACCCCCTGGACGAGTATAACAAAGACCCCTGATCGAGTATAACAAAGTTCCCTGATCGAGAATAACATATCCCCTAATCGAATATAACAAAGTCCCTGGTGGAGTATAACAAAGTCCCCTGATCGAGTATCACAAAGTCTCCTGGTCGAGTATAACAAAGTTTTCTAATCGAGTATTACAAAGGCCCCAAGACGAGTATAACAAAGTCCTCTGATCAAGTATAACATATCCCCTGATTGAGTATAATAAAGTCCCCTTATCGAGTATAACAAAGTCCCCCGGTCGAGTTTAGCAAAGGGCCCTGATCGAGATAGACAAAGTCCCCTGATCGAGTATAACAAAGTCCCCTGATCGAGTATAACAAAGCCCCCTGGATGAGTATAACAAAGTTCCCTGATCGAGTATAACAAAGTCCCCTGAGCGAGTATAATTAAGTCCCCTGGTCCAGTATAACAAAGTCCCTTGATTGCGTATAACAAAGTCCCCTGGTTCAGTATAACAAAGTTCCCTGATCAAGTATAACAAAGGCCCCTCATCGAGTATAACAAAGTCCATTGGTCAAGTAAAAAAAAGTTCCCTGGTCGAGTATAACAAAGTCCCTGATCGACTATAACAATGTCCCCTGGTCGAGTATAGCAAAGTCCCCTGATCGAGTATAACAAAGCCTCCTGATCGAATATAACAAAGTCCCCTAATCGAGTATAACAAAGCCCCCTGGATGAGTATAACAAAGATCCCTGATCGAGTATAACAAAGTCCCCTGATCGAGTATAACAAAGTCCCCTGGTCCAGTATAACATTTTCCCTGAACGAGTATAACAAAGTCCCCTGGTTGAGTATAACAAAGTCCCCTGATCAAGTATAACATATGCCCTGATTTTGTATAACAAAGTCCTCTGGTCGAGAATAAAAAAGTCCCCTGATCGAGTATAACAAAGTCCCCTGGTCGAGTATAACAAAGTCCCCTCTTCGAGTATAACAAAGGCCCCTCATCGAGTATAACAAAGTCCCCTGGCTCGAGTATAGCAAAGTCCCCTGATCGAGTATAACAAAGCCTCCTGATCGAGTATAACAAAATCCCCGAATCGAGTATAACAAAGCCACCTGCTCGAGTATAACAAAGTCCCCTGATCGAGTATAACAAAGTCCCCTGATCGAGTATAACAAAGCCCCCTCGATGAGTGTAACAAAGTTCCCTGATCGAGTATAACAAAGTCCCCTGATCGAGTATAACAAAGTCCCCTGGTCCAGTATAACAAAGTCCCCTGAACGAGTATAACATATCCCCTAATCGAGTATAACAAAGTCCCCTGATCCTAGTATAACAAAGCCCCCTGAACGAGTATAACAAAGTCCCCTGAACCGAGTATAACAAAGTCCCCTGTTCGAGTATAACATATCCCCTCATCGAGTATAACAAAGTCCCTGGTGGAGAATAACAAAGTCACCTGGTCGAGTATAACAAAGTTTTCTACTCGAGCATAACAAAGGCCCCTGGTCGATTATAACAAAGTCCCCTGATCGAGTATAACAAAGTCCCCTGGTTGAGTATAACAAAGTCCCCTGATCGAGTATAATTAAGTCCCCTGGGCCAGTATAACAAAGTCCCCTGATCGAGTATAACAAAGTCTCCTTGTTGAGTATAACAAAGTCCCCTGATCAAGTATAACAAAGGCCCCTCATCGAGTATAACAAAGTCCATTGGTCAAGAATAAAAAAGTTCCCTGGTGGAGTATGACAAAGTCCCCTGATCGAGTATAACAAAGTCCCCTGGTCGAGTATAGCAAAGTCCCCTGATCGAGTATAACAAAGCCTCCTGATCGAGTATAACAAAGTCCCCTGATCGAGTATAACAAAGCCTCCTGGATGAGAATAACAAAGTTCCCTGATCGAGTATAACAAAGTCCCCTGATCGAGTATAACAAAGTCCCCTGGTCCAGTATAACAAAGTCCTCTGATCGATTATAACAAAGCCCCCTGGACGAGTATAACAAAGTTCCCTGATCGAGTATAACAAAGTCCCATGATCGAGTATAACAAAGTCCCCTGGTCCAGTATTACCAAGTCTCCTGGCCAAGTATAACAAAGTCCCCACATCGAGCATAACAAAGTCCCCTGATCGATTATAACAAAATCCCCTGATCGAGTATAACAAAGGCCCTGATCGAGTAAGACAAAGTCCCCTGATCGAGTAAAACAAAGCCCCTTGGACGAGTATAACAAAGACCCCTGATCGAGTATAACAAAGTCCCCTGATCGAGTATAACAAAGGCCCCTCGTCGAGTATAACAAAGTCCCCTTATCGAGTATAACAAAGTCCCCTGATCGAGTATATCAAAGGCCTCTGGTCGAGTATAACAAAGTCCCCTGATCGAGTTTAACAAAGTCCCCTGATCGAGTACAAAAAAGCCTCCTGGCCCAGTATAACAAAGTCCCCATATCGACCATAATAAAGTCCCCTGATCGAGTATAACAAAGTCCCCTGATCAAGTATAAAAAAGCCCCCTGATCGAGTATAACAAAGTCCCCTGTTCGAGTATAACAAAGTCCCAGATCGAGCATAACAAAGTCCCCTGATCAATTATAACAAAGTCCACTGGTCGAGTATAGCAAAGGGCCCTGATCGAGTAAGACTAAGTCCCCTGATCGAGTATAACAAAGTCCCCTAATCGGGTATAACAAAGCCTCCTGGCCCAGTATAACAAAGTCCCCAAATCGAACATAATAACGTCCCCTGATCGAGTATAACAAAGCCCCCTAGACGAGTATAACAAAGTCCCCTGATCGAGTATAACAAAGTCCCCTGATCGAGTATAACAAAGTCCCCTGTTCCAGTATAACAAATTCCCCTGATCGAGTATAACATATCCTTGATCGAGTATAAACAAAGTCGCCCCAGTATAACAAAGTCCCCAGATCGAGCATAACAAAGTCCTCATCGATTATAACAAAGTCCCCTGATCGAGTATAACAAAGGCCTCTGGTCGAGTATAACAAAGTCCCCTGGTCGAGATAGTAATGTCCCATGACGAGTATAACAAAGCCTCCTGATCGAGTATAACAAAGTCCCCTGAAGTATAACAAAGCCCCCGAGTGTAACAAATATCGAGTATAACAAAGTCCCCTGATCGATATAACACATCCCCTGATCGAGATAACAAAGTCCCCTGGTATATAACAAAGTCCCCTGGTCGAGATAGTAATGTCCCATGATCGAGTATAACAAAGCCCCCTCATCGATATACAAAGAGTATAACAAAGGCCCTGATCGAGTAAACAAAGTCCCCTGATCGAGTATAACAAAGTCCCCTTGATCGAGTATAACAAAGTCCCCTGATCGAGTCCAGTCTCCAGATCGAGTATAACAAAGGCCCTGGTCCAGTATAAAAGTCCCCTGATCGAGTATAACATCTCCCCTGATCGAGTATAACAAAGTCCCCTCATCGAGTATAACAAAGTCCCCTGGTCCAGTATAACAAAGTCCCAGATCGAGCATAACTAAGTCCCCTGATCGATTATAACAAAGTCCCCTGGTAGAATATAGCAAAGGGCCCTGATCGAGTAAGACAAAGTCCCCTGATCGAGTATGACAAATTCCCCTAATCGATTATAACAAAGCCCCCTGGACGAGTATAACAAAGTTCCCTGATCGAGTATAACAAAGTCCCATGATCGAGTATAACAAAGTCCCCTTTTCCAGTATAACAAAGTCCTCTGATCGAGTATAACATATCCCATGATCGAGTATTACCAAGTCTCCTGGCCAAGTATAACAAAGTCCCCACATCGAGCATAACAAAGTCCCCTGATCGATAATAACAAAGTCCCCTGGTCGAGTATAACAAAGGCCCTGATCGAGTAAGACAAAGTCCCCTGATCGAGTATAACAAAGCCCCCTGGACGAGTATAACAAAGACCCCTGATCGAGTATAACAAAATCCCCTGATCGAGTATAACAAAGGCCCCTCGTCGAGTATAACAAAGTCCCCTTATCGAGTATAACAAAGTCCCCTGATCGAGTATAACAAAGGCCTCTGGTCGAGTATAACAAAGTCCCCTGATCGAGTATAACAAAGTCCCCTGATCGAGTACAAAAAAGTCCCCTGGCCCAGTATAACAAAGTCCCCATATCGACCATAATAAAGTCCCCTGATCGAGTATAACAAAGTCCCCTGATCGAGTATGAAAAAAGCCCCCTAGACGAGTATAACAAAGTCCCCTGATCGAGTATAACAAAGTCCCCTGATCGAGTATAACAAAGTCCCCTGGTCCAGTATATCAAATTCCCCTGATCGAGTATAACATATCCCTTGATCGAGTATAACAAAGTCGCCAGTCCCAGTATAACAAAGTCCCCAGATCGATCATAACAAAGTCCCTCATCGATAATAACAAAGTCCCCCGACCGAGTATAACAAAGGCCTCTGGACGAGTATAACAAAGTCCCCTGGTCGAGCATAACATAGTCCCCTGATCGATTATAACAAAGTCCCCTGACCGAGTATAACAAATGCCTCTAGTCGAGTATAACAAAGTCCCCTGGTCGAGAATAACAAAGACCCTGATCCTAGTAAAACAAAGCCCCCTCGACGAGTATAACAAAGTCCCCTGATCGAGTATAACAAAGTCCCCTGATCGAATATAACAAAGTCTCCTGGTCCAGAATAACAAAGTCCCCTGATTGAGTATAACATATCCCCTCATCGAGTATAACAACGTCTCCTGGCGCAGTATAACAAAGTCCCCAGATCGAGCATAACAAAGTCCCCTGATCGATTATAACAAAGTCCCCTGGTCGAGTTTAACAAAGGCCCTGATCGAGTAAGACAAAGTCCCCTGATCGAGTATAACAAAGCCCCCTGGACGAGTATAACAAAGACCCCTGATAGAGTATAACATATCCCCTGATCGAGTATAACAAAGTCCTCTGGTCGAGTATAAAAAAGTCCCGTGATCGCTTATAACAAAGTCCCCTACTCGTGTATAACAAAGTCCCCTGATCGAGGATAACAAAGTCCCTGGTGGAGTATAACAAAGTCCCCTGATCGAGTATAACATATGCCCTGATCGAGTTTAACAAAGTCCCTGGTGGAGTATAACAAAGTCCCCTGATCGAGTATAACAAAGTATCCAGGTCGAGATAACAAATTTTTCTAATCGAGTATGACAAAGGCCCCTGGTCGAGTATAACAAAGTCCCCTGATTGTGTATAACAAAAGTCCCCTGATCGAGTATAACAAAGTCCCATTGATCGAGTATAAAAAAGTCCCCTGGCCCAGTATAACAAAGTCCCAGATCGAGCATAACAAAGTCCCCTGGTCGATTATAACAAAGTCCCCTGGTCGAGTATAACAAAGTCCCCTGATCGAGTATCACAAAGTCCCCTGGTCGAGTATAACAAAGTCCCCTGATCGAGTATAACAAAGCCCCATCATCGAGTATAACAAAGTCCCCTAATCGAATATAACAAAGCCCCCTGGACGAGAATAACAAAGTTCCCCTTTCGAGTATAACAAAGTCCCATAATCGAGTATAACAAAGTCCCCTGGTCAAGTATAACAAAGTCCCCTGATCGAGTATAACATATCAACCTCTCGAGTATTACAAAGTCTCCTGGCACAGTATAACAAAGTCCCCAGATCGAGCGTAACAAAGTCCCCTTATCGATTATAACAAAGTCCCCTGGTCGAGTATAACAATGGCCCTCGTCGAGTTAGACAAAGTCCCCTGATCGAGTATAACAAAGACCCCTGATCGAGCATAACAAAGCCCCCTGGACGAGTATAACAAAGACCCCTGGTGGAGTATAACAAAGTCCCCTGATCGAGTATCACAAAGTCTCCTGGTCGATTATAACAAAGTTTTCTAATCGAGTATTACAAAGGCCCCAAGACGAGTATAACAAAGTCCTCTGATCAAGTATAACATATCCCCTGATTGAGTATAATAAAGTCCCCTTATCGAGTATAACAAAGTCCCCCGGTCGAGTTTAGCAAAGGGCCCTGATCGAGTAAGACAAAGTCCCCTGATCGAGTATAACAAAGTCCCCTGATCGAGTATAACAAAGCCCCCTGGATGAATATAACAAAGTTCCCTGATCGAGTATAACAAAGTCCCCTGAGCGAGTATAATTAAGTCCCCTGGTCCAGTATAACAAAGTCCCTTGATCGAGTATAACAAAGTCCCCTGGTTGAGTATAACAAAGTTCCCTGATCAAGTATAACAAAGGCCCCTCCTCATAACAAAGTCCATTGGTCAAGTAAAAAAAAGTTCCCTGGTCGAGTACAACAAAGTCCCTGATCGAGTATAACAAAGTCCCCTGGTCGAGTATAGCAAAGTCCCCTGATCGAGTATAATAAAGCCTCCTGATCGAATATAACAAAGTCCCCTGATCGAGTATAACAAAGCCCCCTGGATGAGTATAACAAAGTTCCCTGATCGAGTATAACAAAGTCCCCTGATCGAGTATAACAAAGTCCCCTGGTCCAGTATAACATTTTCCCTGAACGAGTATAACAAAGTCCCCTGGTTGAGTATAACAAAGTCCCCTGATCAAGTATAACATATGCCCTGATTTTGTATAACAAAGTCCTCTGGTCGAGAATAAAAAAGTCCCCTGATCGAGTATAACAAAGTCCCCTGGTCGAGTATAACAAAGTCCCCTCTTCGAGTATAACAAAGGCCCCTCATCGAGTATAACAAAGTCCATTGGTCATGTATAAAAAAGTTCCCTGGTGGAGTATAACAAAATCCCTTCATCGAGTATAACAAAGTCCCCTGGCTCGAGTATAGCAAAGTCCCCTGATCGAGTATAACAAAGCCTCCTGATCGAGTATAACAAAATCCCCTAATCGAGTATAACAAAGCCACCTGCTCGAGTATAACAAAGTCCCCTGATCGAGTATAACAAAGTCCCCTGATCGAGAATAAAAAAGCCCCCTCGATGAGTATAACAAAGTTCCCTGATCAAGTATAACAAAGTCCCCTGATCGAGTATAACAAAGTCCCCTGGTCCAGTATAACAAAGTCCCCTGATCGAGTATAACATATCCCCTAATCGAGTATAACAAAGTCCCCTGATCCTAGTATAACAAAGCCCCCTGAACGAGTATAACAAAGTCCCCTGAACCGAGTATAACAAAGTCCGCTGTTCGAGTATAACATATCCCCTCATCGAGTATAACAAAGTCCCTGGTGGAGAATAACAAAGTCACCTGGTCGAGTATAACAAAGTTTTCTACTCGAGCATAACAAAGGCCCCTGGTCGATTATAACAAAGTCCCCTGATCGAGTATAACAAAGTCCCCTGGGTGAGTATAACAAAGTCCCCTGATCGAGTATAATTAAGTCCCCTGGGCCAGTATAACAAAGTCCCCTGATCGAGTATAACAAAGTCTCCTTGTTGAGTATAACAAATCCCCTGATCAAGTATAACAAAGGCCCCTCATCGAGTATAACAAAGTCCATTGGTCAAGTATAAAAAAGTTCCCTGGTCGAGTATAACAAAGTCCCCTGATCGAGTATAACAAAGTCCCCTGGTCGAGTATAGCAAAGTCCCCTGATCGAATATAACAAAGCCTCCTGATCGAGTATAACAAAGTCCCCTGATCGAG
>NW_024755310.1:0-4746 GCF_018991925.1 Homarus americanus
GAGGAGGTGAGGGCTGTTGTGTAGTGAAGGAGGTGAGGATGTTGTGTAATGAGGGTTGTTGTGAAGTGAGAGGTGAGGGTTGTTGTGAAGTGAGGGAGGTGACGGTTGTTGTGTAGTGAGGGAGGTGAGGGTTGTTGTGAAGTGAGGGTTGTTGTGTAGTGAGGGAGGTGAGGGTTGTTGTGTAGTGAAGGAGGTAAGGGTTGTTGTGAAGTGAGGGTTGTTGTGTAGTGAGGGAGGTGAGGGTTGTTGTGTAGTGAGGGATGATATATACTATATACTTGGGCTTCACTGGATGGACTGGGCACGGGGGGCGGTGGGGGGGTATGCCTGGTATTCTGTGTGGTAATCAATCACAGAGCAGCTTCAGGAACTATGCGTCGTGACATACCTGGGCTCTTGTCTTATTAAAGAAATAAGAACATTAACTAGGCTTAAATCAGGCGGGTCAGACTGGGTATTTTAACACTTACAAACAGAATAAAAAGCACTTCAACACACAGAGATCCATGAAGCAGTTGTAATGACATGGAATGAGGATGGAGTGTGATCGTCTTGACAGGTGGTAAGGGGGTCTGATGTTGGACACCATCGAGAACGTAAGCTGCTGCTCTCACGTGTTCTCATTAACTTTTGAAAGGTTCTGTTTTACTTGTATTAACTATCCTTGTGTCTCTCAAGTGTTAATAGTACTCGAGATATTCTTCTAAAACTTATTATGTTAGGGGGACACACATAAACTATTAGTTCTCTATAGTAAAGTTCACAGCTAATGAAAGATCATCTGTAACTGTATGGTGATGAACGGGTTAGTGTGTGGAATATTTTGGTTGGTTTAGCTTCATGTGATGCCTCGTGTTACATTGTGGCTTAATGGTCCTGTATGTTTGTCTGGATATGTTGTGCTACGGTCCTCAACTCTCTCTGTTGGCAATGTTCTCACGGCACAAATCTGTATTGATAACACACTGAAACATCTTAAGGAAACAGAATAATGCGGCAAGACTATGAAGATACAGAGGATTAAATTCATGGAGAAATAATTAATAAACAAATAAATTAACAAGCAGTAGACCCTAACCTAACCTAACCCAGGGAGTAACCAGTGAGTGACCTTTCGTAAGGCGTCTGGCGGGTAAGGGAAAGGGGGAGTGGGAGCCGTGTACCATTAACTAATAGAGGAGGCGGAGGAGAGATTAAATGTAACAGGTGGAAAGAGACGCATTCTTTTAATTAATAGAAGAGGTGTTGAGAGAGAGAGAGAGAGAGAGAGAGAGAGAGAGAGAGAGAGAGACTTTGTTGGGTTCCTCGTACTCCTCCACGACCAAAATACAATAGAAAAATAACCTTCTTTCCGTGTAACACAAAGATCCCCTCAGACCACGAGACAGCGGAAAGTATTGACTCAGGGAAGTGTAATGACATGGTCCTCCGCGTGAGGGATCAAATACAGCGCTGTAGTTTGTAGTGATTAATGACTGACCATGTTACCTGCATGGACGACAGTAGACTGCCAAAGCAGTTACTATACAGTTACCTAGCGAATAGTAAACGTAACGCTGGTGGGCAACGTAAAGGGTATAATAATAGTCTTAAGACAACCTGAAAAAGTCCCAAATCGACCCGCTCACCTGGGAGACGATCACTCCACACCGTAACGCTTGGAGGATCACCACACAAGAAGGTGTCAGTCTCCAGGTGACGGCGGCAGGAGCCTCACTGTAGCAAGTAGCTGAATAAATCTGTCTATGTGTATTCCACAACCGTTGTATTAAACCTGTACAGTATAACCTTATATCCAACAGCTGTCAATAAACACCTCAAAAATGACCCTCTGACCTCCTATAGGAATGACAGTGCTGGAGAGTCATCACCTCCTCATCACCACCTAAGACAGTGACGGTGGAGAGTCATCACCACCTAGGACAGTGATGGTTGTCATCACCTCATCATTACCACCAAAGACATTAATGGTAGTCACCACCTTATCATCACCACCTAAGTCAATGGTGGTGGTGGAGAGTTATCACCTCTTCATCACCACCACCTAAGACAGTGATGGTGGAGAGTCATCACCTTTCTCACCTTTCTGACATGGCTTCTGGGCGACAGGGTCTACCTCGCTTGTCTTCATCAATACTTAATAGGAACACTGGGAGCCAGATCATTAACCTGACATTGCTATCCATTTTAGACAAACCTTTACTGGAACCGTCATTTCCTCCTGGAGATGACGATGGCCATTGACCGAGTCGAATAATATCCATATTGAGTTTCGGTTCCAGATAAAATATACAGAGATCTTTGAGCATTATTAAATCAACCTTATTTTCATGTTCCACGAGAAGTTTCTGAGTAAATGCTGTAGAAGGATACACAGACAGACAGACGGGAAGGCTTCCGTAGATATTAAACCAATCAGAAGACAATATTCCTAATTAATATTCGCGTACCTGGTTCATTACACAATAGTTCATCAAGGTGTTTACCAATATGAAAACAGTGGTTGTATGGGAATTATCAGGAACGTCACTGAATTATCATAAACAAGAGAAAACGTAACCTAAATGACAACCTTGGCGCTTAATATATACTGGCGGCCATATTAGACATAGAACTCAAACAACAAACACGACTCTAAAAACTAATAAATAAACCTCAGTGTTAAGTTTCGTCAATATATAAACACACAGGTCTTTGAAAACCGGACTGTACTTATAACTTAGTTTATTCCGTTCTGGAGGCTTGAAACAACTGCTGCCTCGAAACTGACTATGACTCTCTCTCTCTCTCTCTCTCTCTCTCTCTCTCTCTCTCTCTCTCTAAATCAAACATTTAATTACTCAATGTTTAACAAAACAACTCCAGAGATAACTGTGTAACATGAAACTACAAAAGTTTGTCTGTGGTTCACAACCTTTCTTAGTGAAGACAGACACCTGTCTGGACTGTAACCCTCTCTTAGTGAAGACAGACCCCTGTCTGGACTGTAACCCTCTCTTAGTGAAGACAGACACCTGTCTGGACTGTAACCCTCTCTTAGTGAAGACAGACACCTGTCTGGACTGTAACCCTCTCTTAGTGAAGACAGACCCCTGTCTGGACTGTAACCCTCTCTTAGTGAAGACAGACACCTGTCTGGACTGTAGCCCTTTCTTAGTGAAGACAGACACCTGTCTGGACTGAAACCCTCTCTTAGTGAAGACAGACACCTGTCTGGACTGTAACCCTCTCTTAGTGAAGACAGACACCTGTCTGGGCTGTAACCCTCTCTTAGTGAAGACAGACACCTGTCTGGACTGAAACCCTCTCTTAGTGAAGACAGACACCTGTCTGGACTGTAACCCTCTCTTAGTGAAGACAGACACCTGTCTGGACTGTAACCCTCTCTTAGTGAAGACAGACACCTGTCTGGACTGTAACCCTCTCTTAGTGAAGACAGACACCTGTCTGGACGGGAAGCACTGTACGGAAGGCTGTCTTTTCCTCCTCGCATCTACCTCAGGGTCTTACGCGAGAAAAACATCTTTCACAGCGAAACAGGTAGCTTTCTATTCCCCCTCAGCAAATGTTATTTTTCTGTTCCAGTCAGATATTATCTTTCTGTTCAGAGTGAGACACTCCCGAACTACATGTTCATGTAATTAATTTCTCAGTCTGCACGGATGAGTTTTCTGAAATAAGTTTACTAGGGAAGAGTCGGGTGTGTAGTGGGGTGACGATACATAAGAACATAAGACAAGCATATCTGTGAGGTACTAGGCTGAGACAGTATGAAACATCTTATGTCAGCTTAAAACACTGAACACTTACATAATTGCCACCATAACCACAACTTGTTTGTCGTTTCTCGCGAGGATTTTCAAGTTTAAAACATCTGTCCTCTGGTACAGATCCAGCTGGTCTCATAGGTCGCGTATCATCACAAAATTAATGTTCCTTTATTTTTATAAGTGAGGGGATCATAACAAATTAACGAAGGAGACAGAGAAAGTAGCAGTAGAGGAAAGACAATATCCATGTACGGAGAGTCAGACACAGTGCCCGAGTGTTGTCCATTATATTATTTATCAGCTGATAGCGTCTGACTCTCAGTACATTTGAATATTAAACTGACTCTTTCCTCTCGTGTTGATTTCTTTGTCATATTCGTTTATTATATTAAAACCTTCTGAAACGTTTCCACGTACTCAGATGATTCTTCATTTATCATCAACTGAAACTTGACTTTATATAAATCATGAAGAAAGTTCAATAATATACATTAATTTGTAACGAAATTCAGCTTATCAGTGCGAAGCCCACAAAAAACTTGATAAGACAAGTGTGTTGGTTCAGGAGGCTTTTCTGTTGGCTCTTGTGTTGTCTCGTTTGGGGTTGAGGGGTCACGTCTGGGGTCCCATACCAGTCATAAGAAATGGACTGAACCCGTGACGTCCCATTTATGGCTGGGGAGGACCCAAGACGTGACCAGAACCCACTTGGAGCAGTACAGAAGAATATGTGAAGGGTTAGATAAGGAGGTTCGTAGCTGAGGTGACTTGACGAAACGAAACATGGCTTTACAACGAAACAAGTTCGTTTAGGTTCACCGGCTCAGTGGTCTGTACGGACTGTAAAGACACGTCTTAGTTCCTCGCTATGCATGTTGTAGAATGTAATAACTCTCACTGAAGGACAATTATTTTAAGGCAAGAGACTTTAGGAGTAACTGGTAAGATGAGTCACATGAAACCACGATAAGAATAG
>NW_024755311.1:0-11894 GCF_018991925.1 Homarus americanus
TTAATTGTGTCTTTAACTTGTAATTATTAAAAGGTTTGATGAATTTGGACCAGAATATTGACTATATTGTATGTTATAACACATCCATGTCTTCAGGCCATCTACCAGGGTATCTACCCGGTATCCCTGGACTGAAGTGATCACGGTAGACGATGTGCAGAACAAGTGGGATAATTACCTGGACACTATCACCAAAGCCTACCACCACTTCTTTCCAGCCAAAACACTGAGGATCCACCCCGATGATGTCCCGTGGATTACGCCCCGCATAAAAAGACTTATTGAGCAGCGCAACAAGGCATACTACACCAACAACCGCCTGTACAAAAGTCTACGTAACCAGGTCATCAGGGAAATCAAGTCTGCCAAGAAGACTTATTATCCCAGGAAAGTGCACGGCCTCAAGGAAGTCGGCATCGGTCAGTGGTACTCCAAGGTAAATGATCTCTGTGATCTCAACCGTCAGTTTCCCACACTTCCTTTCATCTCACATTTACCTAGTGAGGAGGCAGCTGAGATAATTAATAACCATTTTGCTACCATATGTCATACCTTACCCAGTCTTGACCTCACTCTCCTCCCAGCTTACTTACCTTCCCCCTCCCCCCCTCCAAGTGTCCAACCATTCGAAATCGCCAACAAACTCCTGAAATTTAAATCCAAACGCTCCACGACCCCAATTGACCTCCCAATCAAAATATACAAGGAGTTTGCAGTCGAACTTGCCACCCCCCTCTGTTCTATTATTAATGCATCCCTCAGACAAAGCAAATGCCCTAATGAATGGAAAACCGCATTTGTCACCCCCCATCCCCAAGGTCACCACCCCACAGTCCCCTAACGACCTCAGGCCAGTTGCCATTACCCCCATACCCAGTCTACTTTGTGTGGACTTTGTTTTTGAGTGGGCATTTGCCAGTATCTATCAGTCAATTGAGTCACAGCAATTTGGCAATATGAAGACCTCCTCTACATCACACTGCTTGGTGAGCTTTCTGGATTTTCTGCACAAAAACTTGCAGAAACGTAAGACATCACTGGCCGTTGCCCTTGTGGACTTCAGGAAGGCCTTTGGCCTTGGTGATCACTGCACTGTTATCAACAAGGCGATTGCACTAGGGGTGCCCACCAACCTGGTCTCATGGCTCACTGATTTCTTGAGTGGACGTCGCCAAGCAGTGAGGTATCAGGGCTTGGTCTCTACATTCCAACACCTCACCTGCGGTGTTCCCCAGGGGACCTCATCAGGATCCTCATCCTGATCAACGACGCTCTATCGGACACTCTTCACAGGTGGAAGTACGTGGATGACTGCAATGTGGGGGTTTCAGTGAACAACACCGCACCAGACTACTCATCGCTCCAAGGCACCCTGGACAGGCTACAGGCATGGACTACGGAGAACAAGGTCACCATCAACCACACCAAAACCGTAGTCATGCACATCAATACCGCCACCACTCCAGTGCAAGCCCCAGCAGTCACAGTGGGTGCCCATCCTCTCCAGCTGGTGCAGTCTGCCAAACTCCTGGGTGTAACTATAGACAACAAACTTGACTGGAAGGCCCATGTAAATAACACAGTCAAGGCAGCCTCGTACCGTATCTACATGCTACGAAGACTTAGGTCACTTGGGACACCCACGCCAGAGCTGAGGACCATCTACAACGCCTTTATTTTCCCCAAACTAACGTATGCGTCACCAGCCTGGTCGTCTTCTCTCAACTGCACCCAACAACGTCAGCTAGAGAAGGTACAGAAAAGGGCCTGCAGAATCATGCTCGGCGCAGAATACTCCGGCTACACCAACGCTCTCTCCACCCTGGAAATGCCATCCCTCAGTGACCTCCACCACCAAGCACTGGAAAGGTTTGCCGTGGACTACTGCACCACCCTCGCCACCTCCTGCCCCCCACCCAACTCGCGCAGTCCGCCACTACAACAAATTCAGCCCATAAGAGCCCGCACCGATAGATATAAGAACAGCACCATCCCATCTATTGTTAAAATAATAAACTGCTGATTTATGTACTGTACAGCCCTGTAAATGTATTCAATGCATATTATATCATTATGTCTAAATCAAATGTAAGTCTGTATATTTTCAGCCACCGGCTGCAACTCTATAAATAAACCGTTTTTATTATTATTATTAATATTACAGTTAAGGGTACAGCGGCCGACCACTGGAGACACCCAGGAGGACAAGTGACTGTTCGGGTCTGGAGATGGTTAGGTTAGGTGAAGAAACTCAGTGGTAATATCACTTTAGCTCACACCAAATTACATATACACAGTAAATCACTAATGACAAGAACCTTAACAATACTGTAGACATAAACAATGAATGGTCCAACGTATGGCACCATTCCTTTATTAACATACGTCATACAACTACGAAAGAAAAATCCAAGTAAATTTCAAAGTTAAAAAAGATCCCTTCCCTTAACGCTGTTTAAAAGAATAAAAATCCCCACGTATTTTAGGCTGGAAACAAAAGCTTCTACAGTAAGAGAGGCATTTGTGTCTCTATGAGCTGGAAGCTGGGGGCTAATGCAGAGATAAGGAAGACTTTATAGTCCATCTGAGAGACCCGACTTGAGGCAGAGTGGGAAAGAGTTACAGTGAGTGACAGTGGGGGAGTTACAGTGAGTGAACGAGAGTGAGTTAGGGTGAATGAGTGGTGGAGAGTAACATTGAGTGGGATAGAGTTACGGTGAGTGAACGAGTGGGAGTTACGGTGAGTGAGCGAGGTTGGCGTTTAACGATGTACATTAAGTCATGTCATGGCTCTCACTGTGGAAGAACACTGGTTTCTCGTCGGACAATACATTAATAATTCATCCTTTAGGAATGTCAAACTGCATTTGAAAGTCGCTCTGGTGGTCATACGAAACCTTCGAAATCAGTGATATGGAAACTGGTGAAGCAGTTCAGAGAAACAGGCAGCGAGAAAGTTAAAAAACACAAGTGCCAGCCAAGTGTTGTTACGCTGGAGAAAGTGGATGAAGTGAGCGCCAGTGTGACTGAGTGAACACCGTTAACCGCTCCTGACGGGTCGCGTGATGCCTGATAACTCTCAGGATCATGTTACAGGAAGACGTGACATTAGGCTACATTTACACAAAACATTACTGTAGGTTCCTAACTGATAGAGCTTTTAGTGTAAGGGAATTATTAAGGGTTCTCGAATAAAAAAATAACCCTATATAAGTGCGTCTGGTGTACGTTTAGATTATGTATATTTATATTTTACTGAATTATTTTTGTGTATCAAAATGCATGTGTGATGACGTGCACGTGTGATTATGTGCACGTGTGATTACGTGCACGTGTGGTTACGTGTATGTGTGGTTACGTGCATGTGTGATTACGTGCACGTGTGGTTACGTGCATGTGTGGTTACGTGCACGTGTGGTTACGTACCTATTTGAATCTATAAACTGACTCATAATCTGGACATTATCAGTAGCTGTAGCCGAATCAAAATATCTGATACAGATTATAACAAATAATATTATATGATTATAAATTCAGTTACTGTTATACGAAATAATATTTGTGTAAAAAAAATATATAAATAGTGGAGCTTTAATTACTGCCATTAGCATGCTTTAGCACCCAGCTGCAGGCCTTATTGCACCGCTTAAAACTGCATTATGTCCGAGTATTACTGGGGCAGTAAGAACCACTGGCAGCTGTAGCACTGCTTAGAATGGCAATACTACACGGAAGATTTCCTCTTTTAGAATGTAAGACTACTAAAGAGGTCTCTGTCTTCCATTGAAACGGGTGATTTTATAATTTTGCGGTCAAGCTTTCAGCATCATTTATTTATTTAAGAAAATCAAAGGATCTAAAAAAGTCATTAGTGAATTTCATCATCCACACGCTGAAAGGCCAACTGCTCAGATAACAGAGTTTCTCCATGTTTCCAGTGACGTGTTCCAGGAATGAAATACATAAGACTTAAACTGCAAATATACAAAGTTGTTTCAGATACCAGAGAAGCAGGTATTACTATGCCCCGTCAGGTGTGGTCAGACAGTAGCTGGTCACCTTGGACTACTGTGTGTATCCCCTTCCATAGTTTTCGAGGTCAATTGCAATATTGAAACTTAAAGCGGAACAAATGATCTCTGACCCTTTAACAATATCGGGGATAAACACAAAGGTTACCGGGTCGTAGTTCGTTTAGTGATCACCTCTAAGAGACAGGAGTCGAATTAGAAACATTAAGCTAAATCCTTTCAAGCTTTGACGGGTGTTCACATGCAGTGGGAATAACAAATAATCAATACATCAATCGATGGCGAGATTCGTTAATCAAAACGAGGAAAGAGAAATATTTTATGTAGAGCCGAGGAAAATGTGTAGAAAATTCTTGCACCGCCTCTGTATTGCATTGATTTGTTTCGAGTCTCGCCATCCAATATCAGCGAGCCATACTTTATGACAAACCTAACTTTTCACGCCAGGAATTTTTCTTATGATTATCGTTTCCTGAAGCCAAAGTGTTTACTGAAAGAAGAATCGGTAAATATATACCTGGAGTTTGTAGAGCTGGAGGTACAGAACATCACCTGGGGGCCTGGTTAACTAATAGGGCTCAGACACCATCAAGGTATCACACTAAAGACATTGTAAACTCGCTCCAAAAAATTTATTTACGATTTTTTTGAGACAATATGACAACGAACGAAGGATTTTCGCAACCCTACCGAGATAACAAGAGTCACTGTGTTCATTTTGAAATTCATCGGACCTCTCCGTAAAGTTTCATTTCGGTGCGACTGTACGCTACGTTCCTATAAGTGAAATAGACCCGTACCTTTGCTTGGAAAAAAAAGAGACACCAAGCACTACAACAATTGAGACAGAAACTACATATTGCACATACACTGACTTTAATATTCTGTATCATTATTTGAAATTAATTTTGACGATTTGAAATATGATTCAGGTAACTTAGTTCTTGGTTTAAAGTATTTATTTTCTGATATACTCCTGCCCGTTTTATGTTCTTTCTTAAATGTCAGAATTACATACAAACTCAGCATCCTCCAGATATACAATAAAAATACAAAATGAAATTCTGTCAAGTTCCATTTCTATAAATGATTCAAGAGACAATTGGTTTGTATTTTTAAGGAATTGTTCTGAAGGTTGTGACTCCATATTGCAGATTATATATACATGAACACCTTCGTAAGTGTCTGGTACACCTGTACCAGTAGTCAGAAATCTACAGCGTGATCTGATAGGAAAACTGTACCCAGGTAAAGCTTCCTTCATACTTGTTAATCTGGTGAAAAGGCATGAATGTATAATTGGAATGACGAAATAAAATTGGCTCAATTAATATTTTTTTCATTAATATAAAAAGAATATACAGTATATAGATTTTTCTTGAGGTATTCGCAATCATTTGGTAATATTTATGAAATTAAAGACAAGTTGATGTAAACATGTATTACTGCGATTCAACTAAGGTCTTGTGTTGGTGTTATAATGTATCACTACGCTTCAACAACAAAGGTCTTGTTGATGTAATAATGTATTACTGCGCTTCAACTAAGGTCTTGTGTTGGTGTTATAATGTATCACTACGCTTCAACAACAAAGATCTTGTTGATGTAATAATGTATTACTGCGATTCAACTAAGGTCTTGTGTTGGTGTTATAATGTATCACTACGTTTCAACAACAAAGGTCTTGTTGATGTAATAATGTATTACTGCGCTTCAACTAAGGTCTTGTGTTGGTGTTATAATGTATCACTGCGCTTCAACTAAGGTCTTGTTGATGTAATAATGTATTACTGCGCTTCAACTGAGGTCTTGTTGATGTTATAATGTATTACTGCGCCTCAACAACTAAGGTCTTGTTGATGTAATAATGTATTACTGCGCCTCAACAACTAAGGTCTTGATGATGTAATAATGTATTACTGCGCCTCAACAACTAAGGTCTTGTTGATGTAATAATGTATTACTGCGCCTCAACAACTAAGGTCTTGTTGATGTAATAATGTATTACTGCGCCTCAACAACTAAACTAAGGTCTTGTTGATGTTATAATGTATTACTGCGCATCAAAAACTAAGGACTTTAAGCGTGTATTCTAGGCCAATAAATACTCTCGTTATAAACAGTCACAAATTAAGGAACACTCTGGGGATCGACTGATTAATCCTCAAGGGTTTTACTAAGTGATTATTGCCGCAGGATAATTATTGTTATACTGTTTGTCCTTCTCATAAACCTGTTGATGCTGCCACCTGGTGTGTGACTCATCCCCATTACTTAATTATATATATATTAGAACGATCAAAAGTATTAATCATTACTAAGTGCAAAGACATTAATCCTTACTGTGTGCTGAAGAGGGGATAAATAATGTTTTATTATTTCTTATAAAAATATATTTAAATCACATCTAATCAAATAAGTCGCAGCCCGGTGGTAGGTCACACATGATACAACACATGAGACAACACTATCGTACTCCCTCTAGTACCCTCACCTGAGCCAGAGAACTAAAGTGTATCAGTAAGAGCAGGATGATCCAGTAGAGGGAACACAGGCTCTAGGACGTCTAGGTACTGACAGCGGAGATGTTAACGGAACAGGGGATGAATTATGGGCAAATTTGGACCTAAAAGCATCGTTACTTTTTCCGTCATTACAATTTGAAACTCTGGACGAAATGCTTTGGTATATTCTCCAGTACATCGTCATATATTGCTATGACAATATTTAAATATACACAACATATGTATTTATAAAATATCCGAGGAATAAAACACGAATTATTTGTCACTTTGAAATTCTCGCAGTTATCCACACGAAAATATTACCGGATAATTTGATCCACATTGTAGATAAAGTTGTATACCAATACCTGTGGTCGACTGTACCAACCGTTCGGAAACTAGTGGACCAACACTGCTCACAAGACCACGAATCACCTCGACTCCTTGGGTAATAATACTTTTGGGGGCTGTACTTAGTGATGAAAACATTTAGCCACGATGGCTCTGGTAATAATATTCACTTTAAGTCACTCGCTGAAAAATCACTCAATATAAATCAAACATTTTTACTCTTCTGACATAAAAACGAATCTTAATGCAACCTGAAATGAGAAACATCGCCGACCTCTGGTGAGATAAATTATTTCCAGACGCCAAGTTAACAGATGTAGTGAGATCTGTCAGTGTGAGTGTTTTAAGCCATTTTTGGCCCCGAGGTAATTTAACAACTGAGTTTATTTAACACAGGGAAGCTGGTGAAAGAGGCGGGATTATTTTCTTTATAATTTTATACGAATCTTTTTTTAGAGAACTGATATGATATATGACATGAAGATAGATCAGAACTTTTATAATGACAAATACATTATTTTGTGCTCGTTACCGCCTTAAAGGAAACAGGTGAATTATTTATATACAGTTTATTTATTACTCTGATATATCACAACTTATGACATCACAGCAGTTTTTTATTTGTTTCTGATATTTATTGTATAAATTATCAGATCACTTTAATTAGATTGATACATTACTTTACATACACTCACTACAACTGTTCTCTCTCTTGACAACTATGCTTCGAGAATATATTTTTTATAAAGGTGTGGTCAATTAACAACGTATATCTCTTGCTGTTATTAGTTCTGTATTTCTTCCCTTCACTTACACAAACGTTAATGTACAGTCGCGATATGATCGGGGTGTATAAATGGAAGTCAGAGTTAAACAAATGTGATATAACAGAGGTACCCAAACTATCTAACCAGGAGCAAACTCGTAGCAAAGGTTTTAAATTAGACAAATTTAGATATAGGAGCGAGATAGGTAAACATTGGTTTGGAAATAGAGTAATGGATGAGTGAAACAAGTTACCAAACATCATCATTAGCTTGAATACACTGGATACCTTCAAATATAGGTTGGATGGGTATATGAGCAATAGGGGTTGGGTGTAAACGGGACTGCCCAATATGGCCAATAGACAGAGATTCAGACTCGTGAACCCAAAACAGTAGACAGCGATTCATTACTCTGTCCATAAATGCTTCGGATTCACGAGTCTGAGTCTCGGGGTTAGTGGAGCAGCAGAAAAAAAAGACAGGACTTTTTCTTCACGACTGTACCTGGTAACCTGAACATTCTACATCACCTCCAAGTAATCGCTGAAGACTTGGTCAATTTTACATCAAAGGCCAAGAGAAAAATTTAATTTCGAAAGAAGAGTAATTTCTTCCGAGCTGCAAAACTAAAAGCAGTATATAATTTGTGATAAAATGGCACTGGAATGAGATTGAAGAAGAAAAAGTTTAAAAGTTCTCACATGAAGGAAAATATTCTGAGTCAGGCAAATAATAATAAACAGATCACAGGCACAGGTATACTGTGTGTTAAATGTGAAGGAAGACCATACACTACATACTGTAATACCTGTATGACATGTATAATTTATTCTTTTTCAAGTTCACCGGAGTGTTTCACCAGCAGGCAGCAGTTTACTTAATCCGTCGAAGTTGATTGAAAATTGTGATTATATTTGCAGAGTTCTTCTCACCACTACAAAGTTACAGAGCCACAGAAGAGAAGCATGAAACCCGCGACTCACACACACTGACGGATAAACCGAACATCAATTATAACCAGAAGCCATCAGTGAGGGGAGCCACGCCACCCTTCTCACGTTCCAATCATCACATATTGAAGCGCAGTAATACATTATTACATGAACTTGTCTTTAATTTCATAAATATTACCAAATGATTGCGAATACCTAAAAAAAAAAACTAAAAAATTATACATATATATATATATATATATATATATATATATATATATATATATATATATATATATATATATATATATATATATATATATATATATATATATATATATATATATATATATATATATGTGTGTATATATATATATAATTGTTATGAATTCTTGCTATTGCGAGGATATATAAGAATTGTAAAGGCCGGGTCTTTAATCACCACACACAAAGTCTTTATCACAATAAACGTGGACAATGTTGATGTTATAACGTAATACAGCTCGGCAATAACTAAGGTCTCTAAGCGCGTATTATAGGTTAGCAATACAGAAGCCCAACAATCTAATTTGTCTCGGGGAATGTCAACAACATTTGTATTAAAAAAAGTATAAACTTTGATAATTTTATTACTCCCAAAACTTAGAAAAAACAAGTAAGATTTATAACAGCCGCTCTTAAGGCCACACATGAAAAGTTCTTCTATACAGATATTTTGCTTCTGTTGTTTGTATACTCCCGTGTTGTCCTACGTCTGGCAGCAACTGGAGATCAGGACATTAGGGGGCAGTGAAATTTTGCTCAAAGCTGCACTCTTCAGGCATTGTTCCTTATACATATCTAAGACTCCATGCCAAATTTGAAGCTGATATGTCGAGTTTAGTCTGCCGCATTTTCTACTGAAATTTTTAAATTTACCTACAGTACTAGCCAAACAGCCGCTGTGGCGGTGCAATGTTCTGTTCAGTGTTTATCAACTTTTTTTTCATATCTCTTATTTCATTTAAGTTGTCTTGTTGCAGATGAGTATGGTGCTATGTCTATATTGATTATCAGCCTTTTCTCATTTCATTTCTCAATGTTGTGTTACTGTACTGTAATGTAGGGGAGACCTGGGTAAGTTGGCGCACTTGAAATTATTCAAATAGTTACCGTTAAGCAGTTCACACCGCAGGATCACCACGTGCTTCCTCAGTCACCCATAAGTCCTGAGCATTGGCGTGGTCCCATTGGAATGCAGATCAAGGAGTCTTTGTCTGAGCTTCCAGTTGTCGCCTTCCAGCCAGTCAGTTTCCCTGATTTCCCTGTGTTTAATGATGAAGTGGAGAAAGATCTGTCCTGGGATCAGAAATACCTGTATAGGATTTGTAAAGGAGTTATCACAGGTGTTGTTGAAGATGACTTGGCTGCTATTGAGCCAGGTCCTCCCTGTGTGTCAAGGTGGAACACCTTATGGAGTAAAATCCTTAGGCTGTATGTAGTAACATCAAGACCCAGCCATGAGTTGAAAAGAATTGTCATTACAATAATAAAGTTCAGTGCTCCAATGTGGTTTTACATCAAGATACACCCTTACGTAACACACGGCTCAAGGAACGTATTCCAGTCCCTGCTATATATGAAACACCTGAATAGTGAGGAGGAGACGATAGTGAAGAAGGCTGTCCAGAGAAATGCATACTTCGCCCACACAGATCAACTTCTTCTTGTTATGTGTGCAGATGAGGACATGACTGTTAGAGAAAAAGCTGTCTCAATGATAAGAAAAATTAGAGAGGAGAATCAGCAAAAGGAAGAATGCACTGGCAGATCTGAAGAGGAGGAGGAAGATTCTGCTGTTGACGAGAATCTGTTAAACTATACTGATGAGGAGGGTAAAGATGGAGATGGGAATGAGGATGTGCCTCCTGTAGTCAACATGAGAAAGGTGGTGACTCCGAAACTAAAGTGGCAAGCAAAAAACTATCATTCCATGATTAACTGGAGGAATGAACTCAAGACTGAGCCTCCTTACATTACTTCTCTGTCAAATCTACAGGTTAATGACATTCTTGAGACACCATTAGTGGTGCCCAAGTGGCCAAACAGCACTCAGGCGGTCGAGAGAGGCATAAAAGTGATGACTGAAGCTTGCACTGAAGTGACGGGATACGAATCGAGAGATGGATATATTAGGCAAAGATTATTGTCTGGGAAAATGATGCCAAGGTTCCGCACAAAAAAGAATTTCAATATGAACTTGTAATGATTTTCTATACGGTGTACCTGTAAAATAACATGTGAATTAAATCGATGTCACCCATGTAAAATTTATCATTATTCTGGAAAACATTAAATGACACCTAATTTTTGGTATACACTAAAAGTTGACAAAAAGTCGTTCGCGATGCGGCAGGGTAAGTATGCATGAAATGGCATGAAATTTTGCACAGGTGTTTGTTACAGCCATACAAACGATGCCTGAAAAGTGCAGCCTGCAACTCAAATAAAAGTGTTTTTCCCTGCCCCCTACCATGTCCTCTGTGGGCTTTATCCACCAGTCACGTCCATCGTTTCACGACCAATACCCATACATTCATAAATAGTGATACTATACTGAGACGTTGCCGTTTGTAGACACGGGTTACCACAGGGGGTGTAGGAACACATTTCCGCAACTGTACATAGGTGAAGTTTATTCATCGAGTGACCAGGTGTGTAGGAGGTAACTGGTGAGTGAACAGGTACAGTATGTTAACGAGATAAGGTCTCATAACACGTAAGATTAGAATATTATAAAATTTTCGTAGAAACTGATCTACACTTATACAAGGTCACAAGAAACACAGTGATCAACAAACACATCGGTGCAAATTATACCGAGGAGCCGCTCACCAACCTCACTAGATACCCTCCTTGTCCTAAATACAGTTAGTGTTATTAGCTAAATTAGCTCCTTCACAACGTGGACGCCACGTTTAATGTTTTATTTAACTAATGCCAGACGATTTTATTCAGCTCAGATGGGAACCCGCACACAAGGGGTTAGCAGACTATCTCCAGATGACATACCAGCTAGTCGCTCAGGAGGTAATGAATGGATAAGATGTTCCTTAGAAAATTAAAAAAATTATATTGGTTTCAGGAGACAGCAGCACCTAAGGCACATATTAGTTTGAGGATGTAAACCAAGGAGGTTGAATGGGTGGAGGCGGCACCCGCTGCCTCAAGTGAAGTCACTGAGTGTGACTGACCAATATGGAGGCGCTTTTCTCTCAGTGACTTCATCCTCCTTGCTTGATCCCTCTATAATGTGCATAATAAATAAAA
>NW_024755312.1:0-13511 GCF_018991925.1 Homarus americanus
TTACAAATGCCAGCACTATGGACACACTGTAAACAAGTGTGAGGCGCAGGAAGACACCTGCTCCATGTGTGGCAGCCCTGGACACCGCTACACGGCCTGCCCCAACACAGAGAAAAAATGCGTTGCCTGTGGTGGCCCACACTCCTCCGCCGACCGGACCTGCCCCAGATGGAAGGAGGAATGCAGGGTAGCCAAGGCTCGTCTTGCGAAAAAACTGAGCTACAAAGAGGCCCTCCTTGCTGTACGCTCCCAAGAAAAGAAAAAACCAGCAGTAAAGAAAAACCAAGAAGAAAGAAAGAAACTCAACAGAAGCAGCCCACACAGTCCAAGAACACCACGTGGCCCGTGGTGCTGAAGCCCACGCGGCCAGTGGTGCTGAAGCCCACGTGGTCAACCTCTCCCTCTCTGAATTCTTCCACACCTATGAGGACTTAAAATACGAGGAGGAAGACGAACAAGAAGACCCAAACACAAACGAATGGACAATTCAAGAGAGCAAGAAGAGGAGGAGAGTGAGAAGAAAATCGACATCAAGCTAAGAAGACCAAGACATCCCCTCCACACAAGAAACCAAAACACAATCAAGCCGACCAAGCACTGAACATCCATTGCCCAACCCATCACGCACCTGACGCCTGACCTGACGCTTGACCTGACGCTTGACCTGACGCTAGCCTGGCCTTGTCTTGTCGCCTCCCTGCCGCGTCCAGCCGGGTTGTTGCTGCTGCCCCCATCTTATAATCCCTCACGCAAGCGGTGTTTAGCCACTGCATCTGTTCTCTCCTCCTAAAATTCACTTCAATCCTCCCTTTATTCTTCTCCTGAACCTCCTTCCCCCCTGTCACTAGCATTTTTCGATTCGATTCGGCGAAGCCACACCAGGACCACCTGTAGTAGCAACCACAACAACATGACTGGACGAGGCAAAGGAGGCAAGGGACTTGGAAAGGGTGGCGCCAAGCGTCATCGGAAGGTGCTTCGTGACAACATCCAGGGTATCACCAAGCCCGCCATTCGTCGTCTAGCTCGGCGTGGAGGTGTTAAACGTATATCCGGCCTCATCTACGAGGAGACCCGCGGCGTCCTCAAGGTGTTTCTGGAGAACGTCATCCGTGACGCCGTCACCTACACCGAGCACGCAAAAAGGAAGACCGTCACCGCCATGGATGTGGTTTATGCCCTGAAACGGCAGGGGCGCACCCTTTATGGTTTTGGTGGTTAATCAACCTGATGGACGGGCGCACACCACCACCACCACCACGACAAACAAATATACGGACCTAATTTTAGGTCCACATTTAAATCGCTAAAGAGTTGGTTAGACACTGAGTAAATCGTTGAAAATATATCCAATAACATGATCCTCTCTAATTCTGGACTTGTGGTATGAGTATAGGTTGTGTGTGAACGTGTTGGAACCACTTCCTAATAATTGTCAGTCAGTCAGTCAGTCAGTCAGTCAACATTCACCTAACCTCCAGGTACCTCACCTAACTTCCTGTAGCGTCACCGAACCTCACAAAATGTAACCCAATGTAGTTTATAATCTATCCTAACATGACATAACATAACCACGCACTATATTACTTCGGTAAGAGTAATGAGTTTTAATACGCAAAGTTGCAGTTAGCATTCATTCATACATACATACATACATACATAACATGCTAGTGGCAGGGGGGATTGAAGTGAATTTTAGGAGGATAGAATAGGTGCAGTGGCTAAACAGCGCTTGCGTGAGGGACTTTAAGCAGCAACTCGCCTGGATGCGGCAGGATAGAGTCAGGTCAAGCGTCCGGTGCATGTTGGGTTCCGCCATGGTTTCTCAGTGTTTGGTCGGCTTGATTGTGTGTGTGTTGTTTTCTTGTTTGGAGGAAATGTCTTGGTATTCTTCTTCTTAGCTTGAAGTTGAAGTTGATTTTCTTCTAACTCTTCTCCTCTTGTTGTTCGTCTTCCCCGTGTCTGCTATCATTCTGTAAAGACTCTATATATGTATGTAGGTATGAGTGAGTAACAGTTGCCGGTTACAGTGATACTTCATATTCGCTGGTGTTGTACTGTATGGCTTCGGTATTTCTTAATATACAAACGGCACCGTTAGAGGATTGAGGTATTTAAAAACCAGCCTACATTACTTATATATAGAAATAAATAATGTGGCTTGGACAATAATGACGACTACTCTCTCCTACCTAACCCAAACAAGGGCTTTTCGAAAGTATACATTGGACACAATTGACTTAGTACATACATTGGTGGTTTAACAAAAGCCCTCATTAGAGAAAGGTGAAGGAGCACACAGTGAACATACAGATTAATGTTTGCACGCATAGATCATGTAAGGTGAGGTGTTGAACACCAGACACGTAGTGTAGTAACTCCCTCATAGATGGCGTTATGAGGGGCCTGATGATGTAGCAGTTACCTCACAGATGGTGTTATGAGGAACTTCACATGATGATGCTGTAGCAAAACATTCACTACGTGGTGTCGTAGCATCTTGGGGACACCACGTGGTCCACATGACTCACTCATTCAAGTGGGTGAGGTGTGGTCCCAGGCCTCTCTATCGTGGAGTCTCAGGGGAAGTATAACCGGGTACCTGGGACCTCACTGTGTGAAGGTGGTTAGCTAGCTTAGGTAAGACTCAACTGCCGAGTTGTTTTTCACTGAGTTAAGCACTGTTCACCACTATTCATCACTGGTTCCATTCCTTTGCCAAATGAGATAGTACCTTATGGCAAGAACTTGTTGATAGTCCGGTGGGGAGGAGGGTTCAGGGGAGTGAGTTGGTATCGGCCAACATATAAATAATTCATTTCAACATAGTGACAGTGCAAGGAGTAGTGTTTACTGGGAGTGAGTATACTGATTTATTACAAGTTATCGATAATTTTTACAATGGTTGGGACTGGGCTGTTCTTATAGAGATCAGTTCGTGCACGTATGGGCTGGATGCGGTTGTGGTGTCGAAGAGCAATTCTCGGACTAGGGATCTCAGGTGGTAGTAGGAGCCGGTGTCGGGGATGGTGTAGAAGCTTCTTACCAAATTTGCAGATGAGGTCGTGGTGATGGTCAGTGAGAGTCTAAAGGGTCGGTCAGTGTGTTGAGCGCTTCTTGATATGTGGAGTAGGAAGGGTAGAGAATAATCTTGCATGGCCTCTTTTGCACTTTTTCTAGTTGTTTACGTTGTGTGGCATTTAGGGAAGAAGACCAGGTGAGCTTGGGAAGTATGAATGTTGTGTAAACACTGAGGAGCTCGTGTGCAGGAACACCGAGGGACTTGAGTCGGCGTAGGAGGTGGAGACGGAAACTGGAGGATTTGATAACTTCACTGACGTGTGGTTTCTAATTTAGTTTGTTGTCTATATGTATGTGTGTGTGTGTGTGTATATACTACTGTACTTTTTAGATCCTCCTACGCACCCTAACCTATTATAGTTAAGTATAGTAGGCTATACACTATTTTGTTAGTATGTGTTATAAAATGTAATTGCATGTTATTATTATTAATATTATTATTATTAATATTATTATTATTCTTATTATTATTAGTGTTATTATTATTATTGTTAGTGTTATTATTATTACATACTAATATAATACTAAGTTGCCCACCAGATTTCCTCAGAGATGGGAGGAGCACATTGGCGGCGGTGTTGTTTATACTCCGCCCGATTACTGAGTCCTATTCACCGAGCCAGAGCTGGCGGGCGGCGTGTTATGTGCCACGTTTTGTTTCCCATTGGGCGTACCGCTCAGCTGGGGAGTTGGAGATTTCATAAAAAGAAAGTTTGAGTGGAGAGCACACCTTTTCCTTCACATACAGTTATCTTAGACCATCTACTAGTATAATAGTTTGCACAAAAATACTCTACACTCTTTATAGGTTATTGTTATGTTGTTGTTTTTTTTTTTACTTCTCATCAGATTGTGCATTCAACTAATATACACTAATAGTGTGTTTATTATTATGTTTTATAGTATTATTTCGTAAAATATTGGGTAACACAATTATAGTCACTAGTATAGTCTATTATATTATTGGGTTTTATAGCAGTTTGTGGTCTAATAGTATCATGCTTTATGAGTGGTGTTCTATGTAGTGATGATTAGGCAATAAAATATGCTTTGGGTGTTTATAGCAGTTTGTGGTCTACTAGTATCATGCTTTATGGGTGGTGTTCTATGTAGTGATGATTAGGCCATAAAATATGCTTTTGGTTTATTGCTAACAAAATATACTTTGCTCTACCGCTGTAGTGCAATACATGGTGAAACTTACATACACCGTTAATAAAGTATTGATGGAAGAAGAAGTAAGAGGAAGAATTGTGGAGGTAATGAACAGTGAGACAATGTATAGCCTCCGGGATGGCGGCAGCGTTTCTGTTATTAATATATAATAAGACAATAGGAAAATATGTTGTTGTCTCTACCTGTATTATTACCTTTGCGATAGCATGGTTAAATTTGGGGAGGACAGAGGAAGGAGCAGGAGGTTAGGAAGGGATTTGTAGTGGGAGAGATAGTGTCTGTGATCCTCGGATCACCACTCCTCGGATTATGTCAGTTCAAGTTTAGAAGCTCAAACAACTTTCCCTGATTACGAATTGGCAACCTTTCGATTTACAACAGGTACCTACTTACTGCTACAGTAGGTAGGTGAACAGGGACCAAGGGGGCTAGGAAGAGTGTCCAAACAACTTGCCTGTGTGATGTAGTCGTGGCCAGAATTAGGTTAGGATACAGACACATCTGGCTAGTTAGTAACGCTGTACCCATACCGGAACACTCAGCATGTAAACTTTGTGATACACCTTTAAAGCACTATATTATTGAATGTGACACTGTCAAAGACATCTTGAACTATGTCATTACTTCATTGAGGACATTACATTCTTGCTGTTTATCCCAAATTGGCTAGCCCACACACTGATTAGTCAACAGTTAGAATATGACTCCAATGTATGCTGCTGGTAAATGTGTACTGTCAATGAACCAGAGTGAAAATAAGGTCGCCTCCCTTGCTGCTGCTGCTGCTGCTTCTGCTTCTGCTTCTGCTTCTGCGCCCTTCTAAGTCCCGTTTAAGTCCCCCACCCCAGGCCCCCACAACCGCCCTTCACATCTACACCATTCAAAATCAATTTCACTCAATTTGCACAGAGTGTTATCCTGCAAAACGTTGATGTCGTATATTTCTCTCTTTAAGTGATATCCTGTGGCTCCGAAGGGAGCCTGTTTGGTTAGGTTGTCTTGTGTGAACGAACCTTGGGTTCTTATTTCTTCTCTGTCTTCTTGGGGAGGAGCACAGCTTGGATGTTAGGAAGGACACCCCCTTGGGCAATGGTGACTCCAGACAGGAGCTTGTTCAGCTCCTCGTCATTGCGAATGGCAAGCTGAAGATGACGTGGGATAATGCGGGTCTTCTTGTTGTCGCGGGCGGCGTTACCGGCCAGCTCGAGCACTTCTGCTGCCAGGTACTCCATGACGGCTGCAAGGTACACAGGGGCACCTGCACCAACACGCTCAGCATAGTTGCCTTTACGCAAGAGACGGTGGATCCTACCCACGGGGAACTGGAGTCCGGCCCTGCTAGAACGGGACTTTGACTTGCCCTTCACTTTGCCTCCCTTGCCGCGTCCTGACATGTTGCTGCTGCTGCTTTTCGTGATAGGAGTTAAATTTCCGCCCGCCACCTTGGTCTTTTATACCAAGCTCAGGATCAGGCCAGGTGGCCGTCTCGCGGACCCAACCAATGTAAGAGAGCCGTAGCTGCAGCCAGTCTGATCCTGAGCGGCCCGCTCGGTATATAAGGAAAAGTTAGTCGGGCCAGTTTTCAATTCTCTCGCTCCGCGCCACGAGTAACTGTGCCGCCATGCCTCCCAAAACTTCCGGAAAGGCTGCCAAGAAGGCTGGAAAGGCCCAGAAGGCCATTGCCAAGGGTGACAAGAAGAAGAAGCGCAGGAGGAAGGAAAGCTACAGCATCTACATCTACAAGGTACTGAAGCAAGTGCACCCCGACACAGGAGTCTCCTCCAAAGCTATGTCCATCATGAACTCTTTCGTGAACGACATCTTCGAGCGCATCGCTGCCGAGGCTTCCCGCCTGGCGCACTACAACAAACGCTCCACCATTACAAATCGGGAAATCCAGACAGCTGTCCGACTCTTGCTGCCCGGTGAACTGGCCAAGCATGCCGTGTCTGAGGGCACCAAGGCTGTCACCAAGTACACCTCTTCCAAGTAAGAGGTTACTTGTGCACAACAAACACGCCATCCCACTACTACAACTTAATCGGCTCCTTCGGAGCCACAGTTACATGTTAAAGAGACAGTTACCGACACAAATATATTGAGAGGGAAATAAATAAAAAAAAATTATAATAATCTGCATTCTCTATTGGCGTAGAAACAGGACTAAATCGAAACATTATAAATAAATAAATAAATAAATTCTGCGTGGAGTACTTTTACACCCACTGCAAAGTGACATACATGGAGTGTGTTTGGGTTTCATTTCTTGTTTGCAGCACGCCTATTTCATGTAAACAATTCATTTTATTTTATTTTATTGAATTTTCTTTTATTTTAGTTATTTATTTACTTACTTATTCTTTATATATTAATTTGTTACTAGCTCTTGTTTTTTGCACCCACCCACCTCCCGAATTGATGACCTACTATACATTCGTGCCTGCACGACTGTTACCAACTTACCGTTAGGCGATTTGGGTAACCGAAATTAACGCTCTCCTACCACCAACCATTTCGATTGTCATGAAAATTATCTTCAGAACAGTTCTTTGGCCCTGAGAAGGGCCGAGTTATAGATGTCTGGTAGGTTTTGTTGTGCTTTTTGTTTTTCCCCAAGGAAGAGGACTTAAGCACGCTCTCCGCGGATGCGCCGGGCCAGCTGGATGTCCTTGGGCATGATGGTAACGCGCTTGGCGTGAATGGCACACAGGTTGGTGTCCTCGAAAAGACCCACCAGGTAAGCCTCAGAGGCTTCCTGCAGAGCCATGACGGCAGACGACTGGAAGCGCAGGTCAGTCTTGAAATCCTGGGCGATCTCACGCACCAGGCGCTGGAAGGGCAGCTTCCTGATGAGTAGCTCTGTGCTCTTCTGGTAACGACGGATCTCACGAAGGGCGACGGTTCCGGGCCTGTAACGATGGGGCTTCTTGACACCACCGGTGGCTGGGGCGGACTTGCGAGCTGCCTTGGTGGCAAGCTGCTTCCGTGGAGCCTTGCCTCCAGTGGACTTGCGGGCAGTCTGTTTAGTACGGGCCATCTCGACGACGAAATAGTCAATACGGGCGGCCCGGCAGGCGGGCGGGCTTATATACAGACATTCTCCACCTCAGCGGCCACCTCATTGGCCACGAGTGCCGCATGCGTCATCCGCAAGCTACGCCCCACCTCCAAGAGGGAGGGACGGCCTTGGATGAACGATACTACCGCTGCGTCCACAGCACGCCACCTACTCCCACCAAACCGTGGGCGAAGCCCACAGACACTCTCTCTCCCTCACCATGAACGGATACGAGTTTGTTAACGTGGCGCGGATACGTCCGGACACGCCGACCTGCCCCCAGAAACTAAACCTCCTAGTTCTCCAGAAGTTTTTCGAAGCTAATGGGATCGTGGGGGTCACCAAGGTAGAACGCCTAAAGCTCCATGGTGACATCAAGATCACCTTCGCCGAGATGGGCATGCCCGCTCAACTCGCGGAGATCCCAGACATCAACGGCATTCCTTTTAAAATGTTTGCCTTCATGTGGGACAACTTGAAGCTGGGTGTAATCTCCCACGCCGCAATTGCCCACATGGACAAAGCAGAGCTGAGTGAGCTCCTCAAGGAGCAGCAGCTCCAAGTTGTGAAGAAGCTGTCCGACACCACTGCCCTCATCGGACACCACTCCACCCTACCCAAGGAAGCTCAACTGGCGTGGGTAACTATGCCAGTCAAGCCCCACTGCAGACCGAAACGGTGTTACAAATGCCAGCACTATGGACACACTGTAAACAAGTGTGAGGCGCAGGAAGACACCTGCTCCATGTGTGGCAGCCCTGGACACCGCTACACGGCCTGCCCCAACACAGAGAAAAAATGCGTTGCCTGTGGTGGCCCACACTCCTCCGCCGACCGGACCTGCCCCAGATGGAAGGAGGAATGCAGGGTAGCCAAGGCTCGTCTTGAGAAAAAACTGAGCTACAAAGAGGCCCTCCTTGCTGTACGCT
This sequence comes from Homarus americanus, assembly GCF_018991925.1. Taxonomy (NCBI): domain Eukaryota; kingdom Metazoa; phylum Arthropoda; class Malacostraca; order Decapoda; family Nephropidae; genus Homarus; species Homarus americanus. The sequence goes on from NW_024755312.1 coordinate 8,245, forward strand.
CCCAAGAGAAGAAAAAACCAGCAGTAAAGAAAAACCAAGAAAAGAAAACTCAACAGAAGCAGCCCACCACACAGAACCAAGAACACCACGTGGCCCGTGGTGCTGAAGCCCACGCGGCCAGTGGTGCTGAAGCCCACGCGGCCAGTGGTGCTGAAGCCCACGTGGTCAACCTCTCCCTCTCTGAATTCTTCCACACCTATGAGGACTTAAAATACGAGGAAGACGAACAAGAAGACCCAAACACAAACGAATGGACAATTCAAGAGAGCAAGAAGAGAAGGAGAGAGAGAAGAAAATCGACATCAAGCTAAGAAGACCAAGACATCCCCTCCACACAAGAAACCAAACACAATCAAGCCGACCAAGCACTGAACATCCATTGCCCAACCCAACACGCACCTGACGCCTGACCTGACGCTTGACCTGACGCTTGACCTGACGCTAGCCTGGCCTTGTCTTGTCGCCTCCCTGCCGCGTCCAGCCGGGTTGTTGCTGCTGCCCCCATCTTATAATCCCTCACGCAAGCGGTGTTTAGCCACTGCATCTGTTCTCTCCTCCTAAAATTCACTTCAATCCTCCCTTTATTCTTCTCCTGTACCTCCTTCCCCCCTGTCACTAGCATTTTTCGATTCGATTCGGCGAAGCCACACCAGGACCACCTGTAGTAGCAACCACAACAACATGACTGGACGAGGCAAAGGAGGCAAGGGACTTGGAAAGGGTGGCGCCAAGCGTCATCGTAAGGTGCCTCGTGACAACATCCAGGGTATCACCAAGCCCGCCATTCGTCGTCTAGCTCGGCGTGGAGGTGTTAAACGTATATCCGGCCTCATCTACGAGGAGACCCGCGGCGTCCTCAAGGTGTTTCTGGAGAACGTCATCCGTGACGCCGTCACCTACACCGAGCACGCAAAAAGGAAGACCGTCACCGCCATGGATGTGGTGTATGCCCTGAAACGGCAGGGCCGCACCCTTTATAGTTTTGGTGGTTAATCAACCTGATGGACGGGCGCACACCACCACCACCACCACGACAAACAAATATACGGACCTAATTTTAGGTCCACATTTAAATCGCTAAAGAGTTGGTTAGACACTGAGTAAATCGTTGAAAATATATCCAATAACATGATCCTCTCTAATTCTGGACTTGTGGTATGAGTATAGGTTGTGTGTGAACGTGTTGGAACCACTTCCTAATAATTGTCAGTCAGTCAGTCAACATTCACCTAACCTCCAGGTACCTCACCTAACTTCCTGTAGCGTCACCGAACCTCACGAAATGTAACCCAATGTAGTTTATAATCTATCCTAACATGACATAACATAACCACGCACTATATTACTTCGGTAAGAGTAATGAGTTTTAATACACAAAGTTGCAGTTATCATTCATTCATACATACATACATACATACATACATACATACATACATACATACATAACATACTAGTGGCAGGGGGGGATTGAAGTGAATTTTAGGAGGATAGAATAGGTGCAGTGGCTAAACAGCGCTTGCGTGAGGGACTTTAAGCAGCAACTCGCCTGGATGCGGCAGGATAGAGTCAGGTCAAGCGTCCGGTGCATGTTGGGTTCCGCCATGGTTTCTCAGTGTTTGGTCGGCTTGATTGTGTGTGTTGTTTTCTTGTTTGGAGGAAATGTCTTGGTATTCTTCTTCTTAGCTTGAAGTTGATTTTCTTCTAACTCTTCTCCTCTTGTTGTTCGTCTTCTTCGTGTCTGCTATCATTCTGTAAAGACTCTCTATATGTATGTAGGTATGAGTGAGTAACAGTTGCCGGTTACAGTGATACTTCATATTCGCTGGTGTTGTACTGTATGGCTTCGGTATTTCTTAATATACAAACGGCACCGTTAGGGGATTGAGGTATTTAAAAACCAGCCTGCATTACTTATATATAGAAATAAATAATGTGGCTTGGACAATAATGACGACTACTCTCTCCTACCTTCCCCAAACAAGGGCTTTTCGAAAGTATACATTGGACACAAATGACTTAGTACATCATAAATTGGTGGTTTAACAAAAGCCCTCATTAGAGAAAGGTGAAGGAGCACACAGTGAACATACAGATTAATGTTTGCACGCGTAGATCATGTAAGGTGAGATGTTGAACAACAGACACGTAGTGTAGTAACTCCCTCACAGATGGCGTTATGAGGGGCCTGATGATGTAGCAGTTACCTCACAGATGGTGTTATGAGGAAATTCACATGATGATGCTGTAGCAAAACATTCACTACGTGTTGTCGTAGCATCTTGGGGACACCACGTGGTCGACATGACTCACTCATTCAAGTGGGTGAGGTGTGGTCCCAGGCCTCTCTATCGTGGAGTCTCAGGGGAAGTATAACTGGGTACCTGGGACCTCACTGTGTGAAGGTGGTTAGCTAGCTTGGGTAAGACTCAACTGCCGAGTTGTTTTTCACTGAGTTAAGCACTGTTCACCACTATTCATCACTGGTTCCATTCCTTGGCCAAATGAGATAGTACCTTATGGCAAGAACTTGTTGATAGTCCGCTGGGGAGGAGGGTTCAGGGGAGTGAGGTGGTATGGGCCAACATATAAATAATAATAATAATAATAATAATAATTAACGGTTTATTGAAAGAGCTTGGCAGCCAGAAGACTGAAAATATACAGTTACATATTTGGGGAATGGGTTACGAATTACAAATAATATACAAGTAACATGAGTGACACAAATAAGACATATAATAACTAGCTGGGGAAAAGCTCAAACTACAGTTCATTTCAACATAGTGACAGTGCAAGGAGTAGTGTTTACTGGGAGTGAGTACACTGATTTATTACAAGTTATCGATAATTTTTACAATGGTTGGGACTGGGCTGTTCTTATAGCGATCAGTTCGTGCACGTATGGGCTGGGCTGGATGGATGCGGTTGTGGTGTCGAAGAGCAATTCTCGGACTAGGGATCTCAGGTGGTAGTAGGAGCCGGTGTAGAAGCTTCTTACCAAATGTGCAGATGAGGTCGTGGTGATGGTCAGTGAGAGTCTAAAGGGTCGGTCAGTGTGTTGAGCGCTTCTTGATATGTGGAGTAGGAAGGGTAGAGAATAATCTTGCATGGCCTCTTTTGCACTTTTTCGAGGTGTTTACGTTGTGTGGCATTTAGGGAGGAAGACCAGGTGGAGGAGGCATAGGTGAGCTTGGGAAGTATGAATGTTGTGTAAACACTGAGGAGCTCGTGTGCAGGAACACCGAGGGACTTGAGTCGGAGTCGGAGTAGGAGGTGTAGACGGAAACTGGAGGATTTGATAACTTCACTGACGTGTGGTTTCTAATTTCGTTTGTTGTCTATATGTATGTGTGTGTGTGTGTGTGTGTGTGTGTGTGTGTGTGTGTGTGTATATACTACTGTACTTTTTAGATCCTCCTACGCAACCTAACCTATTATAGTTAAGTACAGTAGGCTATACACTATTTTGTTAGTATGTGTTATAAAATGTAATTGCATGTTATTATTATTAATATTATTATTATTAATATTATTATTATTCTTATTATTATTAGTATTATTATTATTATTATTATTGTTATTATTATTACATACTAATATAATACTAAGTTGCCCGCCAGATTTCCTCAGAGATGGGAGGAGCACATTGGCGGCGGTGTTGTTTATACTCCGCCCGATTACTGATTCCTATTCACCGAGCCAGAGCTGGCGGGCGGCGTGTTATGTGCCACGTTTTGTTTCCCTTTGGGCGTACCGCTCAGCTGGGGAGTAGGAGATTTCATAAAAAGAAAGTTTGAGTGGAGAGCACACCTTTTCCTTCACATACAGTTATCTTAGACCATCTACTAGTATAATAGTTTGCACAAAAATACTCTACACTCTTTCTAGGTTGTTGCTATTTTTTTTTTTTTTTTTTTTGACTTCTCATCAGATTGTGCATTCAACTAATATACACTATTAGTGTGTTTATTATTATGTTTTATAGTATTATTTCGTATAATATTGGGTAACACAATTAGAGTCACTAGTATAGTATATTATTGGGGTTTATAGCAGTTTGTGGTCTAATAGTATCATGCTTTATGAGTGGTGTTCTATGTAGTGATGATTAGGCAATAAAATATGCTTTTGGGGTTTATAGCAGTTTTTGTGGTCTACTAGTATCATGCTTTATGGGTGGTGTTCTATGTAGTGATGATTAGGCCATAAAATATGCTTTTGGTTTATTGCTAACAAAATATACTTTGCTCTACCGCTGTAGTGCAAAACATGGTGAAACTTACATACACCGTTAATAAAGTATTGATGGAAGAAGAAGAAGAAGAAGAAGAAGAAGAAGAAGAAGAAGAAGAAGAAGAAGAAGAAGAAGAAGAAGAAGAAGAAGAAGAAGAAGAAGAAGAAGAAGAAGTAGGAGGAAGAATAGTGGAGGGAATGAACAGTGAGACAATGTAAAGCCTCCGGGATGGCGGCAGCGTTTCTGTTATTAATATATAATAAGACAATAGGAAAATATGTTGTTGTCTCTACCTGTATTATTACGTTTGCGATAGCATGGTTCAATTTTGGGAGGACATAGGAAGGAGCAGGAGGTTAGGAAGGGATTTGTAGTGGGAGAGATAGTGTCTGTGATCCTCGGGTCACCACTCCTCGGATTGTGTCAGTTCAAGTTTAGAAGCTCCAACAACTTTCCCTGAATACGAATTGGCAACCTTTCGATTTACAACAGGTACCTACTTACTGCTACAGTAGGTAGGTGAACAGGGACCAAGGGGGCTAGGAAGGGTGTCCAAACAACTTGCTCCTGCCTGCCTGTGTGATGTAGTCGTGGCCAGAATTAGGTTAGGATACAGACACATCTGGCTAGTTAGTAACGCTGTACCCATACCGGAACACTCAGCATGTAAACTTGGTGATACACCTTTAAAGCACTACTATATTATTGAATGGGACACTGTCAAAGACTTCAGGCCACCTCACTTATTGTATCTTGAACTATGTCATTACTTCATTGAGGACATTACATTCTTGCTCTTTATCCCAAATTGGCTAGCCCACACTGGTAAATGTGTACTGTACTGTCAATGAATCTGATGTATTTATTTGTGTATGAACCTGACTGAAAATAAGGTCGCCTCCCTGGCTGCTGCTGCTGCTGCTGCTGCTGCTTCTTGCGCCCTTCTAAGTCCCGTTTAAGTCCCCCACCCCAGGCCCCCACAACCGCCCTTCACATCTACACCATTCTAAATCAATTTCACTCTATTTCCACA
>NW_024755313.1:0-24870 GCF_018991925.1 Homarus americanus
TCTACACCACACCACACCACACTACTACTCTACACCACACCACACTACACTACTCTACCACACCACTCTTTTCTCTACCACCACACTACCTTTCTCTACCACTACTCTCTACACACACCACCACACTACTACTCACCCACACTCCTCTACACCCACACACTACACTTTCTCTCTACCACCACACTACACTACTCTACACCACACTACCTCTCTACCACACCCCTACCTCCTCTACACCACCCTACCTCTCCACCACACCACACTACACTACTCTACACACCGACTTCTATCCTCCCACCACACCACTGCTACTCCACCACACTACACTCCTCTACACCCCACACACTACACTACTCACACCACAACACACTGCACTACCCGGCTTGCCCCCATTGTGCGTCATTTGACCTGTGCCCAGGTGGGCCTAATTCACGTAAATAAAATAATAAATAAAATAAAATAAAACAAGCTCTTTCATGCCCAGTGATCAGTTTAAGTGAGCTGGGCCCAGCCTCAGGCACAATTTGGCAGTGCCTGAACAGTGAGTATAGCTCGTCATGCTACCGCCAGAAGTCTATTTTCTTTTTGGAAGGCAGGGGGCACTCCCTACATCCTTGTGTGGAGTGAAGCACTGGGGAAGCGTTTACAGTGCCCAACAGGGGGCTGTCTTTAAGTTCATGCTTGCCTTTATGTCTCATGTGTTAAGGGCATAGAGGCCTGAAGAGTCAATGGTTTATGTCAATAGTTTTACGAAGTTTCCTTTAGGATTTATATGAATTGCTCTCAAATAAAGTTACAATTGTGTGACTGTGAATGGCCCTTTAAAAGCTCTCGTCTGGCTCGACGCTGTCACTGAGCCAAAACAGACCATTGACCCACCGTGTGTCTCTGTGTCTATTTTCTTTCTGTCTGTCTGTCTGCTCACAGACAAACAACCAGACAGAGAAAAGATAAGGTCGAATAGAAACAGAGAGACAGAGACATATAGACTTAACGCTATAGACGAAAGAGACAGACAGACAGACAAGCAGACATAGAAAGACAGATACAGATAGACAGACACTTAGAAAAACAGAGGCAGAAAATCAGAAAGACAGACAGAGATTGATATTGCCAGAGACAGACTGGCGTGATCAGGCCACAGGGCTGAACAGAGACAGACAGTGAGACAGACTGAGATAAACAGACAGAGAAGCAGATACACAGAAAGACAGACAGACTTTAAGCATGCTTTGTCTCTCTTATGTCTGTACAAACGACACAGAGACAGACAGAACCAGAGATTGAAACACAAAAGCAGATAGCCTGAGAGACACACAGAGCAGAGAGACACACCAAACAGACAGGGAACCAACAGACAGACCAGGCAGAGATAGTCAGTCAGACAGACAGAATACAAAAAAAGGAAGACAGGCAGTGCAGACATACCAGATGAACAGACAGACAGAGATCTACTTTGTGAGAAAATGCTTGACAGGCAGAGAAAGACGCAGACACACAGTCAGATGAGACAGACAAAGTAAGGAAAAGACAGACCAGAGTGGTGAAAGACAGACCAGGGCGAGAAAAGAGATGACAGACAGACAGACAGGGTGAAGACACATTCAAACAGACATATGAGTCAAAGTGATAAAAGATAGAGGGCTTATACAGACCAGATAGACAGAGACAGTCAGACCGAATGACAGACAGACCCAAAGACAGTAAGACAAACAATTATAGACAAATGAGACTGTCAGACAGAGACAGCAGACAGAAACAGATAGACATACAGAAAATGTTTACATTGTTTTGCTGTTCTTCTTTTTGCAAAGTGTTTCCTCTTCGCTTTTCATTTTGTGCGACGATTCCTTCTTTATCTTGGTGGCGTATATAAAACTTATTTATCAACATGTCTTTGCGTATATCGGCAGCAACACACACACGAACATAAGATGGAGCAAGCTGCGGCGCTTAAAACTAAATTTTTTTTTATTAAAGGAAACAATTTGCAGAGTTCCTGACTTTGTTTATACACCTCGATCATATCGCCCTCCTCCTACCTACGTCTCTCAGTGCAAATTTGGAGTGCTTTAATCTGTCTCAATTTGTCTCCAGCTTCTCTGTCTTTTCTAAAATGTTTAGTCTCTGCCTGTCTGTTCTGTCTGTATATCTGGCTCTCTCTGTCTGTCTGTCTTTCTATCGCTTGTGTCTATCTGTTTTTGTCTGTCTGTCTATCCTCTGACTGTCTTCTCAGTCTTTGTCAGTGTAACTCCTGTCATATTTGTCTGTCTATCTGTCTAATAATGTATCTATCTGTCTATTTATACTCTGTCTGTTTATGTCTTATCCAATCTAAACTTTCTTGTCTATCTCTCTCTGTCTATCAGTTTTACTTTATCTATGTCTATCTTTCTGCCTGACTGTCTCTGTCTGTCTGACATGTGTGTTAGGTTTTTATTTTAGAGGTGGTTGTTGATTTACATACAACACAACTCTCCCTACAATGCAATATAACACAACACCAACTCTCTCACAATACAATACAACACAACACAATTCTCCCTATAACTGCAACACAACACAACTCTCCTACAATGCAATATAACACAACACAACTCTCCTACAACACAACACAACACAACACTCTCTGCACCACAACACCTTTAACTCACCCCCTACAACACAACACAACACAACAACACAGCTCCCCCTACAACCTGCCCCCAACTCCCCTACAACACTGGCACAACACAACTCTCCTGCACCTGACACAACCTGGCTCCCCTACGGCACAACCTGGCTCCCCTACAACCTGACACAGCACAACTCTCCCTACAGCACAGCACAACACAGCTCTCTCTGCACCACAGTACAGCACAACTCCCCTACAACACAACCGAGCTTCCCCTACAACCCGCCATGCCCAACACAACTAGCTCCTACAACACAGCACATACAAATTACACGACACAACACAGCTCCCCTCACAGAGCACAACTGACAGCAACACAGCTCCCCTACAACCCACAACACAACACAGCTCCTCTCTGCAGCACAACCTGGCCTCTCCTCTGCAGCACCTTTAGCTCTCTCTGCAACTGAGCACAGCACAGCTCCCCCTACCCATTTGGCACAACACAAGCTCCCCTACAAGCTGACTGGCCTGGCCTGACTCTGACACAACACAACGCTGGCTCCCCTCACAAGCACAACACAGCCAGCTCCCCCTGCAACACAACACAACTGTTTTAGCTCCCCTACAACACAACACAACACAACACAACTCCCCTACAGCACAGCACAAGCACAGCTCTCCCTGCAACACAACACAACTGTACAACTCTCATACAATGCAATATAACACTGGCACACGCTCCCCTACAGCACAGCATACAGCAACTCCCTCTGCCACAACGCACAGCTCCACCTACTACACAACTGCTTCGCTCTCTCCTGCAACACAACACAACACAACTAGCTCCCTACAGCACAACACAACACAACTCTCTCTACAACACAACACAGCACAACACAACTCCCCACACAACACAACACAACACAGCACAACACAGCACAACTCCCCCCCCTACATACAACACAACACAACTCTCTACACACTTTACAACACAACACAACTCCCCTACAACACAACACATTTAGCTCCCCCTACAACACAATACAGCACAACTCTCCCTGCAACACAACCCCAACACAACAGCACCAACACAACGCCCCTACAACACAACACAACACAGCTCTCCCCTGCAACACAGCAACACAACACAACACAACTCCCCCTACAGCACAATACAACACAACTCTCCTACAACACAACACAACTGGCTTTAACACAACGCCCCCTACAACACCAGCACAACACAACTTTCTCTCTGCAACACAACACAACACAACTCTCTGCAGCACATACCTTGTAATTCTCCTACAACACAGCACAACACAAATCTCCCTACAATACAACACAACACAACTCTCCTACAATACAACATAACTTTAGAGTGTATGATTGTCTTGTTGTGTCACACACACAATAGCTCATATGTGTGCGTGTATGACTATCTTATGTATTTGGCTGTCATGTATGTCCTTGTATGACTGTCTTGTTGGCCTGTCATGTGTGTGCGTGTGCATATATATAAACTCATGTATATCCTGTCAGCGACTGGTGAAACATATCAACATAGATCCTGATATTGAATAATTAATGAAGACATTTTGCAAGAACCTATCCCCAAACAACAGCGTCACGGTAATTAATGAAGAAAACTGCCGGAAATGCCATGTAACATAAATACAACTTCTGGAAAATGTTGATCAGGTGCCCCTGGCGGCAGCCTGGCGAACTACGGGTATCACCGTCCAGCTCGACGAGACAAAGATCGAAGGCTGGACCCAGCCAGTTTGCTCGCAGACTTTTTCACTCAAGTGGGTGACAACACGATGCAGCACTGCCCATCCTGGGAGGTGGAGAATGGTACCATCCGTAAGGCGCCAAAGGAGAGTATCAGGACCACTGTTTCAGGAAGGTGGAATACCCCCCCCCCGACGACAGCGCGAAGAAGCAGAAGAAGAGACGACGAAGAAAAAGAAGAAAAGAAGACGACGACGACGACGAAGAAGAAGAAGAAGAAGACGACGACGACGACGAAGAAGAAGCAGAAGAAGAAGAAGAAGACGACGACGACGACGAAGAAAAAAGAAGAAAGAAGACGACGACGACGACGACGAAGAAGAAGAAGAAGACGACGACGACGACGAAGAAGAAGAAGCAGAAGAAGACGACGACGACGAAGAAGAAGACGACGACGACGACGAAAAGAAGAAGAAGACGAAGACGACGACGAAGAAGAAGAGCAGAAGAAGAAGACGACGACAACGACGAAGAAGAAGCAGAAGAAGAAGAAGACGACGACGACGACGAAGAAGAAGAAGAAGAAGACGACGACGACGACGAAAAAGAAGAAGACGACGACGACGACGACGACGAAAAAGAAGAAAAGAAGAAAGAAGAAGAAAGAAAAGAAGAATCAACACCCATCCTGGGAGGTGGAGAATGGTACCATCCGTAAGGCGCCAACGGAAGGTATCAGGACCCACTGACTGGGAAGGGTGTGGAACACCCCGACGACGAGACGAAGAAGAAGAAGAAGAAGACGACGACGACGAAGAAGAAGACGACGACGACGAAAAGAAGAAGACGACGACGACGAAAGAAGAAGACGACGACGACGACGACGAAAAGAAGAAGACGACGACGACGACGACGACGAAGAAGAAGAAGCAGAAGAAGACGACGACGACGACGAAAAAGAAGAAGAACACGACGACGACGACGACGACGAAGAAGAAGAACAGAAGAAGAAGACGACGACGACGACGAAGAAGAAGAAGCAGAAGAAGAAGCAGAAGAAGACGACGACGAAAAAGAAGAAGACGACGACGACGACGACGACGAAAAGAAGAAGACGACGACGACGACGAAGAAGAAGCAGAAGACGACGACGACGACGACGAAAAGAAGAAGCAGAAGAAGAAGACGACGACGAAGAAGAAGACGACGACGACGAAGAAGAAGCAGAAGAAGAAGACGACGACGACGACGAAGAAGAAGAAGACGACGACGACGACGACGACGACGAAGAAGAAGAAGAAGAAGAAGACGACGACGACGACGACGAAGAAGAAGAAGCAGAAGAAGACGACGACGACGGCGAAAGAGAAGAAGACGACGACGACGACGACGACGAAAAAGAAGAAAGAAGAAAGAAGAATCAACACCCATCCTGGGAGGTGGAGAATGGTACCATCCGTAAGGCGCCAACGGAAGGTATCAGAACCCACTGACTGGGAAGGTGGAATACCCCCCAACCACACCGGAAGAAAGAAGAAAGAAGAAGAAGAAGACGACGACGAAGAAGAAGAAGAAGAAGAAGACGACGACGACGACGAAGAAGAAGAAGAAGCAGAAGAAGAAGAAGAAGACAACGTCGACGACGAAGAAAAAGAAGAAAGAAGACGACGACGAAGAAGAAGAGAAGAAGAAGACGAGACGACAACGAAGAAGAAGAAGAAGCAGAAGAAGACGACGACGACGACGAAAAAGAAGAAGACGACGACGACGACGACGACGAAAAAGAAGAAAGAAGACGACGACGACGACGAAGAAGAAGAAGCAGAAGAAGAAGACGACGACGACGACGAAAAAGAAGAAGCAGAAGAAGAAGACGACGACGACGAAAAGAAGAAAGAAGAAAGAAGAATCAACACCCATCCTGGGAGGTGAGAATGGTACCATCCGTAAGGCGCCAACGGAAGGGGTATCAGGACCCACTGATTGGGAAGGTGGAATACCCCGACCTAGCAGCCAACCAGGCAGCATGTCTAGGTGAGGTTCCACGTTAACTCTTGTTATGTAAGAGCTAGCCTCGGGTAGGAGGGAGTAGATGTGTACTGAGAGATTCTGGTTGTTATCCCATTGTCTCTTAAGATAGTATCTCAATGTCTCACAATATAGAGAGTCTTCTTATCTGTCTCAAAGGTGTCGTCTCTGCCAGTGTTGACAAAATGAGCTTTTCTGTTGTTTCTCACTGACGGACCTTATCAGTTATCTCGACCGGAGATATCTCTTACACTCTTCAACTATCGCTCACACCCCAGGAGATACCAAAGGCTTTCAGAGAGACTACAGGCTCACCAAACGACTGTGACACCTGCAGAAGAAACCCTAGCGAAGAACGCTCCATCTTTCACAGCCACATGGTACCAGAAAGAGACTTCAGTGCCTGGCCTGGGTGTCTGACCCTGGCTGCCCCCAAACACAAGTCCCAGAGGATATTTCAAGGGCAACAGCACCAGTGGACCAGCTGTGAGATTAGATTACATGCATGTTGGATCAGTGCTGGGCCCTGATGGCACGGTGGGGGGTCGTAGGGCCATGTTACAGGGCCATGTTGACCCGGCCATTGGAGCTGTTGTCTATTTATCTGTCAATTGCAACTGTCTTCTGATCTAAGTGACGGTCGAGTGTCGGGGAGATTTCTGTCTGTTTTAGCTGTGTGGACCACTTCCGGACGGACACACACACACACACCAATGCCCTTCCAGCCTACCTGTCCTTCCTCCCCTAACGTAGCCTCCAGGAAGGAGCTATCACCCCTTCCTCCTCCTCTTCCATCTCCACTCTCTTTTCTTCTTCCTTTCTCTCCTCCTCCTTGCCCCTCCACCCTCTTTTTCTTCTCTCTCGTTTTCTCCTTCCTCTTCCTCTCTCTCCCTACAGCATTTTAAGACATGATTGCACCAAGTTATCTCAGCCAGACTGGAATCCTACTACCAATATTCTTCAAGATACATTTCCAGGTGTTTTAGGTAAATAATTAAGGTCTTCCTTGATCTTACCAGGCAGGTGAGGGGGAGGTGGGGGCAGGTGGGTGGGGAGGGAGTGGCTGGATGGGGGAGCGGCTGGTTAGGTAGTGGTTAAAGGGTGGGAGGGGGGCGGGCTAAAGGGTGGGAGGGGCACAGAGGGGTGAGGGGGCGGCTAGGAGGGGGGAGGGGCGGCTAGAGGGAGAGGGAGACACTTGGGAACGGACGAGCGAAGGAGGAATGAAACGTGTGTGTCTGTGTGTGTGTGTTCAGGGACCATTAGGCTCCCACGACACCGTGAGTCTCTAGTTTGCTCTCCTCGCTAGATGCTGCCCCCCTACTTCATTTCACCCTTCCTCCCTCCCCTCCCTATCTCCTTCCCTTACTCTCCTCCACATATAGAAGCATACTTTCTCTCCTCCTCCTCCTATCTACCTCCCTCCCTTCATCCCTCCTCCCCCTTCATCCCTCCCCTCCCTCCCCTTTCCTCATCCTTCCCTCCTCATCCACACACACGTAAGAGAGAACAAAATGCCAACATAACTTCAGACCTAAACACTCACAATGAGAGAGACATTCCGGTGAAAGTCCGTGAAGTTAGATGAAAAAAGAGAAAGTAATATGAAAGTAAAATGAAAATCCAAGCAAACAGAGAAAAATTAAGCGAAAGTTAAGTGAAAATATTGTGGAAAGCAAAGAAAGTATAGTGAAAGTATTGTGAAAGTATAGTGAAAGTTATGAAAGTATAGACGAGAAATATACGTCACATTGGTGAAATATAATATAGTGAGACATATCATATATTTCTACCTTGGGTGGCTAGTATAGTTGGGGAGGGAGGGGAGAGGGAGGGAGGAGAGGAGGGAGAGGAGAGTGAGAGGAGAGGAGAGAGGAGAGAGAGAGAGAGAGAGAGAGAGAGAGAGAGAGAGAGAGAGAGAGAGAGATTACTTTTGGTCATTCTTATCTATTGAGACACATAAAACCTATCTGTCTCTGTCTCTTATCTTCTATATCTCTTTCTCTCTATCTCTCCCCCTATCCCCTCTCTCTTACTTAAACTACACGAATTCCCTTTCTAAACACTCCAAAACAAAACCTCTTTTCTCTTCATCTTCACATTTTCATACCCCCCTTCCTCATCTCTCTCACTTCTACACTTCATTACATCAACAACTATGCAAACTCTTTTATTTTATTTATTTTTTACGTTTTTACCCAATTTTTACCTTCGTCTATAAATTCACATGAAAGAAATTTACCCCAAACACATAGCAACATTTTCTTTTATTTATTTATTACTTATTTTTTGTTTTGTTTTTCAGGTGTTTTATTTAATTTTTTTATAAGGAGGATATTTTAGCTTGCACTTGCCTTGGTTGGGATGAGGTAAGTGTGGGTGTGGTAGTGGTGGGTGTGGTAGGTTAGGTTAGGTTAGAAGATGAGACGGATAATACCCACACAGGAGGAGGTAGCGTCCCCCACTTGGCTGGCATTTCAAGAGAATCATCATTTATATATTTTTTAGACTGTCTGTGAACCAAGGCTGCACTGGCCTTGACTGTATGTGTACGATCGTTGTGGTAGAGATTTTACCCTGGGAAAGGTCTGTCGATCTTTTGCAACCCGCATGTATATTTATAGTTGCTAAGATGGGGCTTTCAGATGCTTTCAGTTGGTTTCTCATTTGGTTTCTCAGCTTTTTGCTTTCATAGCTTCTTGTCTCTCTACTTAACCCAACTTGATGAGAAGGATAAGAACGATGTAGCTCTCAGCGTTTTCTGGAGCTTCTGGGTGGCAGTAGGCTCCTTATATTTCCTCAAGGGACCCCAACACACACACACACACACACACACACACACACCCGGCATGTGGCTTCACTCCCACCATCATCTCTCAAGGAAAACAGTTTCTGATATTGTAAAACCTTGTGGCAAGTTTGTGTGAGGGAGGCAGAGGAGGGTAAGTTCATTAAGGTGGGGAGAGGGCAGTTGGGGAGGTGTTGACGAACTCTCCCTCCCATCTCCCACCTGGATGGATCAGCTTTTGTACCGAGACTCTGGCCACAATATAAATCACACCTTTATATACACTACATAGGGGAAGGCATAGACACACCCCGCAACCGTCCCTATTAACTTGGCACAATGTTTATGTTTGTCTGTGTTATTCTGTCAGGAATCTTGTCTATGGGAAGGTTGTCTGTCTGTCTGTCTGTCTACCTGTCTGTTTGTCTGTTCGTGAAGGAATTGTCTCTAGCTTGGCTTTTGTAGATGCTTGTCTGCTTATCTGTTCGTGAAGTCTGTTTGTCTGTCTGTCTTGTCTGTCTTTGTCTGTGGGGCAAGCCTGTTTTGTCTGTTTGTCTATCTGTTTTGGTGTGAGGAGTGTTTTTATGATGTGTTTGTCTTCGTGAAATGAATGAGGTAGGTTAGTGGTCTGTCTGTCTGTCTGTTAGTTCGTCTGGGTTCTACTTATTCGCTGTCGATTTGTCTTGGTTTTTCTAAAGTTCTTCTATTCTTTCTTTTCTTTCTTTTCTTTTCTTTTTATTTGATTTCATTTTTCTTCTTCTTCCTCTCTTCTCACCTTGTCTTGCTCTCTTTAAGTCTTTTTACATTTATGTTTATAATGGTATCGGATAATGGTGCGAGAGAGAGTAGGAGAGAGAGAGAGAGAGAGAGAGAGAGAGAGAGAGAGAGAGAGAGAGAGAGAGAGAGAGAGAGAGAGAGAGAGAGAGAGAGAGAGAGAGAGAGAGAGAGAGAGAGAGAGAGAGAGAGAGAGAGAGAGAGAGAAATCGCTCAAACAGTAATGGATTTGAACCTAATCTCACATTTCCCAATTACACATTCCCGGAGAAAATTCATGGAATGAAACGCCGATGATGTCAAAGGAAGGCAGTAAATTCACTGTGGCTTATGAGAAAGAAAATTTAGTCAAAGTAGTAAAGAACATTGCAAGTGTGCACAAGTGGTCTCTCTAGCGATCCACTCCTATCTCTGTGTTAAAGGTGGATAAGGCTGGTCTTTGTCGCACATGTGGATAATATTGATCCACTTGTAGGTCAGTCATGCTGTGTGGATTGCATTGACCTGCAGGTAACCAAGGCAATTGGGGTAAACAGTAATGCATTGCTTTAAAGTTTTAGCAGGTTATATCTGCTTTTCTTCCCTGATAGTTTTGTAATGGCGATATTATAACTGGCTCCATGGGTAGTGGAGGGGGGGCTGAGCAGGAGTGAGGGAGGGAGAGATTGAGAGAAGGAGAGGAATACTAGATGAGGGAGATGAGTTTTAATGCTTCACCAGTAACCCGAAATAAAAATCAGCAAAGGCATTTTCGTTTGGTGTTATTACTATGGCTTACTGTATCATGATATGCCATGTACTCAACCAACTCACACCTTCCTAATGAAGGCTGCAGAGCTGAGTCTTCCATCCTTTTACATAGCGCAGGTTCTATATATAATCCCTTTATAAATCCCAACAAATAGATATAAGTGTCATTTATTGAGATTTGAGTATTAAATTATGTTTAATTTTACGTACATCTCGAGCATCACAAAATAACTAAAACAAGACGATAAAATACCTTCATTTAATTAAAAAGAGAAATATATGAATCGACTAATTAAATAAAATATACCCTAACCATCTTAATCACAAGGGACATATAAGTTACCATTGATAGCAACTGTAAATGGCTTAGAACTCAAGCAACTGCTGGTATCCAAATGTAGATAGATCCGTGTATAAGCCAGACAAGGTAACATTGCTTGCCTGAGGAGTGAGGCTGCCACCGCCTACTTTAACCCGTGTCTGCGTGTGCCAAATTATGCTGCAGATGTTCCGCCAGATATACTAATTAAGCGTTTGTCGCCGTTCCTGTGTGTTGGTGCTGCGCTTCATCGCTAGAGGAGCGCGTCACCTAGTGCCCCATCTGTCTATACACTCTCACATTATATATATATAAATATATATATATATATATATATATATATATATATATATATATATATATATATATATATATATATATATATATATATATATATATATATATATATGCTGATAACCACATCACTGGACGTCAGGCCCGGGTTCGCGTTGAAGGCTCTATGTCTCCTGTTCAAGAAATGAACCTCGGCACCCCTCAAGGTGGAGTCCTGAGTCCCACCTTGTTTAACACTCTCATGCACTCCATTGCATCACTCCCGTGGCCGACAGAAGTTGTCCACTCAGGATATGCCGACGATGTCCTCCTCCAAGCCCCTGACTACCTCAGCATGCAGGAAGCCCTTGATCTGGTCTCCAGAGAGTGTGATTCACTTGGTTTCCTTCTTTCAACTGCGAAAACAAAAGCCATGTGGCACGGTCGTGTTGTACCTCCACCCCTTTTCTTATCAGGAACGCCCTTGGACTGGGTTAATGAGACAAAATACCTGGGTGTGTATGTAACTCGCACACGTTGTCAGATCCCTGAAGTCCGCTATCTTCGAGACATATGTTTTCGGCGTCTCGCTCCCCTCTCTACCATGTGCAGGGGTTCCCTTGGTGCCAGCATCCCTGTACTTCTCACCATGTACAAGTCTTTTGTCCGTTCCTGTGTCGACTACGCCGCCCCTGCCCTCGTCAACATTAGTCGGACTGCTGTCAACCGTCTCGAAGTTATCCAGAGGAAAGCTGCTCGTATCATCCTTGGGGCTCCTCAGTGGACACGCTCTACTTCTCTATATAACGAACTTGGTCTTTCCCCCTTACAGGATCGTGTCCAGGAGTTTTACCTAAAAACTGCCGTCTCCATTCTACGGGATCCTAGGGGCAACTATGTCCAAACCAACTTGACTACTGCTGTTCGAGACCGACCTCCATCTAGAAGACAGTGGCGAGGGTCACTCATCCGAGCCCTTCAGGAACACGACCTCCTGCCTGATATTGTTGTCACCCCTGCTGTTGGTTCGTCTCCTTCTCCCTGGCTGGATTTTCAACCTGAAGTGATTGCCCTCGGTGGACCGCTCCCGAAATCCCAGGTGAACCCTGTTATTCTCTGCAAATACCACCTCTCCAGGATCGCTCACTGGTCCCCAGGTAGGGTCGTCCTCTACACTGATGGTTCTGTTGACCCCGCTACAGGTAGGGCCGGGGCTGGTGTCTACATCTCCCGTCCTCATGCCCCTGAGCCTATCAAACTGTCTCTCAGAGTTTCTGACGGGGCATCCTCCACTCAGGCTGAACTAATAGCCCTCCTTGCTGCCCTTCTCGCTGAGGAAGAAGCAGATGGTTTCTGCCCCTTGCTTGTCTGCTGCGATTCCAGGTCTGCTCTCGACGGGATCGCATTTGGATCTGGGGAAAATAAGGACCTCATCCTCCGAATACGAGGGTTAACATCCACACTTCAGGATGAAGGCCGTCCTGTGATATTCCTATGGATACCTAGTCATGTCGGTATCTTGGGGAATGAGGCAGCAGATGACCTTGCCAAGACTGGCTGCAACAAGGCCACACCTGACTACGTTGTTCCTCGAACACTCTTACAGATTAGGACCCAAATCCGCCGCAAACAGAGAGAAGCTCGGGAAGCAGCCATCCCCCTGGACTCCCCGCCCACATGGTACGATGTCCTCCGTAAACTTCCTGACTTCTCATACGTCTACGGGAAAGGGTCGCCGAAGGGGGACGTGATTGCTGCCCGTATCATCATTGGATATGACTTTGCTTGGGAGATTGGTATCCCCACATCCCCTGAGCAACGCTCTTGTGCGTTATGCAGAAGACCCGACAGCCGCACCCTTATTCACTACCTCCTAAGATGTCCCCACACACAACGCTTCCGTGACGCCTGCTGGACCACCACTCCACGACCCCCTGACGGAGACACGATGATCCTCCCAATACTGGCCAGATATTTTGTAAATAATATTAATTATGTGTTAAAGGAACATCCTTCCTTCCTTAGGCTTTAGTAAGCCCCTTTATAATATTTATACTGTATATACTTTTCACACTTGCCAGATGATTCTGGTGTCATTGTACAGGGGTACCTAGTGACAGCACTAGGATCCCGCTTCCTCTATCAAGGAATAAACAATTGAAATTGAATTGAATTGATAACCACAAGGAAAAGAAGAAAAAACGAAGCCCAAGCGCTGTAATTCACATCTTCAGGGTACAGACTTCTGTTTTTTCTTTCCTTGTGGTTATCAGCATATACCTAGATCACGCGCACCTACAGTGATTTACTTTGCATATATATATATATATATATATATATATATTTCATGCAGATCCACAATGAAAAACGTGGATAAGATAAATTTGATAAAATATCAGGAAAAGGGAAAAACGGAGCACCTTAGCTTTGTCCTTATTCAAGACATTCTTCGGAGGCATCTTCAGGTGCCTCGCCGTTTCTTTTCCCGTGTGATTTTATCAATATATATATATATATATATATATATATATATATATATATATATATATATATATATATATATATATATTATATATATATATATATATATATATATATATATATATATATATATATATATATATATATATATATATATATATATATATATATATATATATATATATATATATATATATATATATATATATATATATATATATATATATATATATATATATATACAGTGGTCCCTCGGTTAACGAACGGTTCGGTTAACGAATTACCTCCCATAAGGATCTTCAATTCGGTTCACGAACAAAACTTCGATGAACGAAATCCTTACGACAAACACGTTTGTTGTGACCATCAGCTGATTGGCTAGTCCGCCAATACATTCGTTTCCAGTGGAGTAAATATCAAGAAAGTTGCTCTTTAATATTTGTGCATTTTTTATATTAAAATTATGATTCATTTTAAAATTTAGTTAACATATTGATAATATATGCATTACAGGGAACTAGTTTGTTGTGCGCCCATCAGCCGCTTGACTCATCCGCCAAAGCATCAGTTTAACTTTGTTTACAGTGGAGGAAACATCATGTTTGTTGCCCTCTTGAATACAGAGTATTTTTATGTTTTTACATTAAAATTATTGGTCATTCTGAAATTTGGTTAACATATTGATAATACACATATATAGCGCAGTGCAGTGTTGATTTAAATAAAATAATCTGTAATTACAGCTAGTGAACTTAAAATTTTATTGGCAAAATTACTGCATCAAGCATGGGTACAAAGAAAGGCAATTTCTCCTCCACCCCCACTTCTCTTCTCCCTTCTCCTCCACCCCCACTTCTAATTCCCATCATCATCATCATCAACCAGGAACCTTCTATATACACACCTCAAAGTAAGTGTACTTTACTGCATTTTGTTTATACTTTGTATGTACAGTCACCCAAAAAAGTCCTGTCGCCTCTCATCCTGAACCATGAACCCCAGATTCAGACTCTTGAATCCGAAGCATTTATGGACGGAATAATGTATCAGTGTCTACTGCTTCGGGTTCACGAGTCTGAATCTCGGGGTTCGTGGTTCAGGATGAGAGGCGACAGGACTTTTTTGGGTGACTACTTTTCTGTGGGTTGGAACCAATTACCCAATATCTCATTGAAATAATGGATTCGGTTAACGAAATTTTCGGTTAACGAACGACTCTGTGGAACGAATTGTGTTCGTTAACCGAGGGACCACTGTATTTTCATCGTAGTGATGTTATGATAAAAATGGAATGCTTACTCATTGTGTGGAAAGAGGACCAGACCAAGCGAAATGAGCTCATTAACACAATGGTGATTTAGGAATAGGCTAAGAGTCTGTAGACAGATTTAAGTCAAGAACAAGGTGCTGGCTCTGATGAAAATCTCTTTAGTGCCAGCCAAGATTGAATACACTATATGAATGTATACAGTATTTATAATAAAATAAAAATGATGGACCGTCCAACTTTTTGTGGTTCATAAATCTATTAATTCTAATTTCCAATCAGTTTCATCAATGTATTTTATGCATTTCAAGAAAAAGGTCCTAGCTATTATTACTGATACAGCGATACACACACCTCCAACATTTATTATATTATATATTCTTGTATGATCAGCCACTTATGGTGTATGTTTTATCATTGATAAAATATTAAATTCAGTATGGAGTTGGGAGGGGGGGGGGAGACGTGGCCTCATACCCCATTGTAATAATTTGTACTTTGTTTTTTATTTATTAATTAATAAAGATATTTTACTATAATAATCTATGTATATTTATACCTGTACTTTCTATAATGTATCAGTAGTGTAATGATTAAATAAAACAATGGTAAATTTGGCAATGGTTAAGCTAACCTGCCAGCTACTCTCCTCCCAGTAGAGTCTGGATGAAAAAATTGCCTTATTATTCGACTTGTCATGTAATTTTGAAGTCAAATTAATAATGATACATCGTATTTTTCTAATGTGCTTAATATTTTATCAATGATAAAACATACACCATAAGTGGCTGATCATACGGGAAGATATAATTATAAATGTCGGAGAGTGTGTGTTGCCTCCCCCTTCCTCCCTGCCTGCACCTTGCCTCCCCATACCTCCCTGCCTGCATCTCGCATCCCCCATGCTTGCTCCCAGCCTCCCTCCAGCTCACAGTGTCTCATACAAAAACTGTAAACTAGATGTTGTGTGTGTGTATGATGTGGTGATGAATAGTAGTGACAATTGTATTACGCTGCTAGTCTTCAAACGACTGTCATTGACGATGCAATATTGTTTATTATTAATTAATACCACAACATCACACCCACACACCCCTATATTGTATGACAAATTTATGCATGGTTAACTGCGTGGTGGTGAATTAAAAGATCAGCTGTTGAGGAGCTTATCGCTTGGCAACACTGGTGCATGTTACCACTCCTTTCCACTCCATCTCTCTAATCACCCATAGCTTTCTGCTTTCTCACTCCACATTTTAAAATGGTGTGTAATGCAATGTTGAAGGGATATAATGTGATAAGTGTAAGTATAAAAAATACTGTATTCCAGCTTTCATGTTTATTTAAGACATCTTCAGGTCCTGAGACTTACTAATCCCCCACCCAACAGTGGGTGAACCTGACATTGTATCAGGTCAGTAATATGAGACCACTAACACCCCACCCTACCTCCACCTGACATGTGTCAGGTCAGTAATAGGAGACCACTAATACCACACCTTACCTCCACCTGACACTGTGTCAGGTCAGGTCAGTTACATGAGACCCACTATTCCCCCAGTGCTCCAAGAGGGTGGAAGAAATGTTTAAGTAAGCTTGAAAGTGAGGGAGTACATGAGGGGTAGTATAATTGTTTGTAACCTTCTTGATATATAGTAATGACACTGGGCATGGAGTGAAGCAGTGTTCTAAGAGTCCCGTAAGAGAAATGAGTTACCTGAGGGCTATATCAGGGAAAAACAGAAAGGTAAGAGGCAAGAAAGTGTCTTGTGTATGGGATGTTCTGAATGGCTTAAGGTCAGAGGGTGTTAATTGCAGAATGGTGAAATGGGTGAAGAGAAGCCCTCTGAGATAGTCTGGATGTATGAGAACTATGCCAAAGAATAAGATGGTGAAGAGAGTGAATAGGGAGAAGAACTCAGGGGCAGTGCATTAAGGAAGACAGCCTACATTCTGGGAGAGAAATAGTGGAATAATACTTTAAGGAGAGGATTGGGGAAGAGAAACAATGAAGAAGATATGTACTGTAATGATATGGTAGCCAGGAGATTCCTTTGTTGTGGCCACCACCTCAGAGGGGAGCTACCTAGGTGAATGAAGCATTGTAGATAATGTAGCATCTAATACTAACTTAAACAATATGGGTTAATATGTGCAGGGTGTTGAGGATCTTAGAATGAACACATAATTGACTTAAAAACAACATTATTTTCATACTTATGATATATCATCTCTTCAACCACCTTATATCTGTAATATTTTGTAAAACTTTACTTTCACATAAATATGAATTGCTCAAGAATTACACCTTACAAACATTAAATAAAAAATAAATAATTAAACTTACTTCTACTAGGTTTAAAGGTACATTGAAATAGGCAGCACTTCTTATCAAGTCCTTAGTCATGTAGAGGGCTTTGTTAGGTACCAGCAAAGGTGGTGTGTTGCCTGTTGCTTTAGTGATGCCACCCAACAATATGGGTTTGAGATGAATATCAACATCCCAGTGTTTCTTGTACCTCATAAGAACCTGAAAGAAATTATATCTTTTTACATGACTAGTGGCAAGTGCTGAGCCTTTGACATTAATGTAAATATTTTATTTTAATGGGTAAAGTGATAGAGCTCGTGCAGGAGCCCACACAAAAGCACAGGGTTTGGATGAGGTAGTTAACCTCTAGTTACAATATTTAGAAATTAACCTGTAATATATTATAATTACATGGTTGTTCTTTAAAAGTAAGTATTACTATTGATATACAGTACAGTACTGAGAACTTATCAAAATCAACTGAAATTATATTCGAGGATGAGCACTGTAGACCGTGGCTCACATCTGTTTAATAATAACAATGAGACCGGATAATATGCAGTGTAAATGATCATGTAAATACAGTAGTGGCATTACAGTATTGTTTAATCATACATTAACCTATTGAAACATTCACAAGGCAATAGGTGGTCCCCGGGTTACAAACGGGTTCCATTCCCGAGGACGTTCTTAAGTCGGAAATGTGGGTAAGTCAGAACACACGCTATATGTATACCGTACTTGCAGAACAATGTTTAAAATCCCACTCCTGTATATCATAGCCTAAGTCCTTATATACATCGATAATCACTTAATTTAAGACAAAAGAAGAAATAGAACGATAAAATACAATAAATTTGCATGATACTAAACTCTAAAATGGGGGTTAGGTTATCAAAATAGCCGCAAATTGCCAAATCTGCAAATAACATTTGCTGACCAGGAGGGGGGGGGGGCATTTTTACTTGTGTACAAAGAAATATATATTCCCTTTATGCATTTGCCCGTAGGAAAATTATTTATTTTTTCACCTGTATAGTATATATATGTGTAGACACACATATATATACAATACAGGTGAAGGAAATTACTGTCTCTAGAACGAATGGCTCCCTGTCCCAGCCGCGAAAATGCAGGCAACTTGAAAACTATCTGCAGACATTCTTGGGTACATCCAGGGAGTCATCCATAAATAATTGAGGACCGTGAAATAAAAATCTGCAAAGTATCCGGGTGTACTGTACACAGAATTGGCAATAGTGGACAACTATAAAGCCAACTCTTCCCCTGACAAAGCCAATCTCTTTGGCTCCTTATTCTCCTCTAACTCCACCTTAGATGATTCCAACTCTATCCCTCCTACCCCTGGTCCTTCTACTGAACCTATGAACTTTCCTATAATCTCCACTCGCAGGGTTGCCTGTGTGTTATCCAGGTTGGATGTGAGTAAGGTGTATGGATCGGACGGAAGACCCCCTCATGTTCTGAGGGATTGATTGATTGATACGTTTATTGAGATACAAAAAAAAAAAACATTAATACATCTCAAAGGGATGAAGTGACATAAGTCATCCTCACCCCAGTCCAGGAATGTCCCTCTCAGGACTCACATAAATCCCTAATATTTCATATAATTAGTTATAATACATAGTTATATTCTAGATGCAAAATTTCTATATTTCTTTAATATTTCATCTATTTTCCCATTTCCAAACATCCACTCTATTTGCATGGGGACATTATTTATATGGGCATTTCTATATACATTAAGCAATGAGCATTCCAGTATATAATGTGGCAGGGTATGGGATCTGGGTGTTCTACAAACTCTACATTCTTTATCCTGTTCACTTCTCTCAGCTCCAAGTTCCCAATAATATTTATATCCTAATCTTAACCTCATATACACTGAATCTTTCCACCTACTCCCATCTTTCCCATATGTAAATTTTGTGTTCATGAGAACATGATGGTAATGTTTCATTGTTTCACTTTTCTCGTATATTTCATTCCTTTTGAAATTATCTTCTATTGATTGTATTTTCCGTAATTTGCTCCTTAATTGTTTCAAGGTTTTAGTACATATTATATCGATCTCGGCCTTTTCCGTGGCTCTTTTTGCTATTATATTTACTGCTTCATTAAGACCAATCCCCACATGTGAAGGGACCCATACAAATTGAACATTATGGCCATTTTTCCTTATTGTATTTACTAATTTTCTACATGAACCAATAATGTGTTCAAAGACTGGACTCCCACTGTTCAAAGAATCCAAAGCTGCCCTACTATCAACAAAAAAATATGCATCTTTACACCTCTTTACAACATTTTCCAATCCTGTTCTGAGGGAGTGTGCTGAAGTTCTGGCCCCTGTGCTTCCTCGCCTCTTTTGCCTTTGCCTCAAAACCCAAACTTTTCCTTCTTCTTGGAAGCATACCTTGGTTCAGCCCATCCCGAAGAAGGGTGACCATTCTAATGCCTCTAACTATCGCCCCATTGCCCTGACTTCATCCCTCTCTAAGATTTTTGAAGCTATCTTGAATTCCTATTTTCTCCGTGATCTGCTCTCCTACTGCACCCATTTTTGGTCATCCTCTCTTAGGGATTATGGGGAACTTTCATCGTGGTCCTCGACATCTCCAAAGCATTTTATAGGGTATGGCACAAGTCTTTGTTTTCTAAACTTCCCTCTTATGGTTTCTCTGCCCCACTTTGTTCTTTAATCTCTAGCTTTCTTGAAAACCGATCCATGGCAGTTGTTGTCGAGGGATCGATCTCTCGCTCTTTCTCTACCAATAGTGGCGTCCCACAGGGTTCTGTTCTTTCACCAACTCTCTTTCTTCTTTTTATCAATGATTTACTTCACACTACAACTAATTCTATCCATTCTTACGCTGATGATTCTACTCTTCACTCTTCCTCACATTTTCCCCTTCCTCCTAACTCTCAAACTAGATCTGTTTCTAGAACTAATATCATTACTTCTATCAACGCAGATCTGTGCAGCATCTCTGAATGGGGAGATACAAACTTGGTTAAGTTCAATAGTAACAAAACTCAATATTTACCAATTACACTTTGTAAAGTAGACGATCTCCCACCAATTACATTTCAGGACGCTATCATCCCCCCAAATTCTGAAATAAATATGTTAGGCCTCACCATTTCCTCCAATATGTCCTTAGTATAACTAAAGCTGCCTCCCGAAAGTTGGGAATGCTGTACAGATGCCGCAGTTACTTCACTCCTGAGCAGTTGCTCCAAGTATATAAGGGATTCATTCGTCCTAACTTGGAGTACTGCTCTCATATCTGGGGTGGCTCTTCTTCTGTCCAACTATTAGATAGGGTGGAATCAAAGGCATTTCGTCATATTAACTCTCCTCCTTTAGTCGACAATCTCTCTCCCCTTTCTCTTCGCCGCAATGTTGCTTCACTCTCTCTCTTTTACAGGTACTTTAACGGGCAATGTTCAGGGGATTTGGCATCCTGTGTACCGCCGGTAAGGCCGTGGGTTCGTAACACACGTCTTGCCTGCGGTGCCCACCATTTCTCTGTTGATATCGGTCACATGAGAATAGCCCGTTATAGTACCTCCTTCTTTCCTCACACAGCCAAACTGTGGAATGCTTTGCCTTCTTCTGTGTTTCCATGCTCTTACAATCTGTCTCACTTTAAAAAGCTGGTTTTCTGGCATCTTCGTGGTGTAGATTAATACAGTATAACCTTTTTTCTATATTTTCAATTTCTTTCCGTTCTTTTTTTTCGCCCCCCAGGCTCCGTTGTGGGTCGTTTGACCTGTGCCCGGGTTGGCTAATTCCCGTAAAAAAAAAAAAAAAAAATTAAGTCAGATTCATGTAAAATTAAAGTTTCAGTTATCCACCAATTTGAAAGTTGAAGTTATGTTCTTCCGATGGTTTTTGATGTGTTTTGAATGATTCTGACCATTTTTACCACAAATCACGAATTTTTTAGTCCCCTAACATAAACCGATCAGAGATTGGTTGATACAAAATCATACCCCCAAACAACATTCAAAGAACAACTGTGCATACATCTAACTCTAGAGCATATGTAATGTAGCATAGTAACCAACAAATGAACACACAGGAGCTCTCTAGGACGGTGGTAACTTAGAATCCTAAAATTTGCTGGATGAACAAAACGATAATAATACCCAGATTCGTCAGAAACAGCACAAAATACACTAGGAAAACCTAGTTTTGTTAGTAGTTTTAGAGGTGTCACTGAAATGCATCGGTAAATTTGCATAAGTGGATCCAACTGAATTTCTTAATTAATAACATGTTTTTCGCATAATTCAGACTATTCTAAGGCACTTTTCAGTATTATTTTACTTTAGGACATAGCACACCCTAAAGTTATAACTACTGAAACATTTAAATCTCCCTATTCTGAGCATTTTGAACCCCATTTATATGGGTCGGAAATGGATAATAGCGATACAATTGAATTCAATTGAATTTACTAACTTTTCAGTCTTCGTCTGTGAGGAGATGTTATCTGCGTGAAACCAAGTTAATTATGCATCACGCATGCACAATATTGACCGACGCCCTCCAGTCGTGACCAATGATGTATCGATATCATCACACGATTTTTTTTCGACCAATCACATTTGAATTTTTTCAAAGGAAGCAGCCTGGGTAGAGATTTGTATTTCAATGACCAGTTTGACAATGGCCGTGGTGGAGGGTGGGTGTGATTTGTGCTCCTACAGGTTCTACACTACAGCTGCTCGACTATACCCACCTCAAGGACCAAGAAACCACCCTTGCCAGGAACGTGCTGCACCTGTGCCACTAGAAGAAGGGTCCTACGAGGAGGAGGTTGGTGACCCTGAACCTATCCCTGGTCCTTCAACTTCTAACTAAGGTAATGTACTTTCGGACATGGCGCATCCCAAAGTTTTAAACTACTGAAGCATTTAGGTTACGTTAGGTTAGGATAAGTTAGGTTAGGGTAGATGACTCGTTATCGTGTTCTCCCCCACCCAAAAACCCCAATTTCCCAGGCTCTCCCCCATTATTGTTAGGGGGGGAGGGGGGGGGGCAAAAACAAGCAATTAAAAAAAATGAGGGTCAGATTCGCTTAAAACACAACAAAATACACTGGAAAAAAATATTGGTCAACCCCTAGGGTAAGTAAAAATTTACCCACTTTTCTTCTTTGGCATTCCTGTCGGAAATTAATATTTTTAGAGTACTGTATATTAATAGATAAAATGATCAATTTACAGTATCACACCAGTTTTTAATAACATATTAAAATATGTATCTCATAATGTTTACACAATTTTAAGACATTTTTGTTCTATGATATTTCCACCGGAAATTAAGGATAACCAAAATATTAATTTTTCAAGATTATTACTTTCACTCAGTCACAAGTGTCACCATGATTTCTTTACTTATGGCAGAGGTGGTCTGACCCCCTGCTAATGTATCACTCCAGGACTCCGACAGGGGGTCCAGGGGGGCTTGGTTAGGTTAGATTTTCTTGGATGGTTGGTAATATAGTTTGTTATTTATTCTAAATAAGTTCAATTTATAGTATCACACCGGTGTTTATTCCGCTATTCAAAATAGGTTTTTCCTATGTATTTTGATGAGTTTCGAACGAATTTTATAGTAATTTTCACTGGAAATCATGTGTTTTTCAGATACACCCCCTCCCCAACAAACCGTCCTAGCGGAATAAGTTGCATTTATTTTTTTAAGAAATAAATTATATTACCAACCAACCAAGAAAACCTAACCTAACCAAGCCCCCCTGGGTGAGGCCATCAGTAAACAAATCATGGTGACACTCAAGACTGAGCCAAAAAGTAATAAAATCTTGGAAAATTAATATCAAGATATATAATTAAAGATAATCATACCTATAGTATATATACCATGCATTTTAACTTTATCTATGATATAAGAAAAAGATTATGTAAATCTTGTAGAAAGTGCAGTGAAATAGGGAGATGTAATGCAGCGCTTTAAATTGGGTGCATCTCATTACATAAAGTATTGTGGGGTTCAGGATGCTTGGTTCACACTCAGAGTGGAATGGAGAAAGGAACTCACAATGTGCTCTCTATATACATGTTGTATTGATGTACAATGCAGCTGGTGCTGGGAAGTGTGGTTACAAGCGTGGATGTAGAGAGAGTTGGGAGCAGGAGGACGCTCAGAGGAGGACAGCTTAGGTCGCCATGCCTGGCAGGGAGCGAGGCCGGCAGGAGGAGGCGAGACTGCCAGGCAGGCGGAGGAGGAGGAGGTGTGTTGCTAGCTGGCGCGGTGAGGACGCCAGAGGAGGATGACAATCTTGTGGGGTCGCTATGCCTGCTGGCGGGAGCGAGGCCGCCAGGCAGGAGGAGGAGAGCGGAGGACCAGGCAGGAGGAGGAGGAGGAGGGGGTGCAGGCCGGTTTTAAGCCTATTTGACCAATTTAATCAAATTGGGCCCTGCGTCAAGGGGGGCCCCTGCACACACGCGGTAAGTTAGTTTTTAAACTGTATATACGATATTGGTAAAAAAGCTAACGTTAGACACAAAATCATTGTTATTAATATCAAATAATAGATCCCAGTCACGTGCGAGAATTTCTTGTTTTGGTCAAAAGTCCAAGGAATTAACTCTGGTGTTATCCACACGCCCTGACTTTCATAATAATTACAGGAGCGAAGGGCAAGTGAGCTAATCAGAACATGCGCAGTTTTCACTCTCTCCCTACGCTTGACGGTAAGCCGTGTCGGGTCTGGTATTTTTGGCTGTTTTCAGGGGAAATACGAGGATAACGTTGTGCCAGTATATCAGCATGTCCTGTAATAAACGGTGAATCAGTGATCATCGTCGTGACAGTGACAAAACTCCGGTCGTTGCCATAGACATGATTTGAGATGAGTTTTGCAGTGTTGACCTTGAAAATATAAAGCATATTACCGGGTGTATAACGGTGCGGTTTGCTTACAATTTTTGTGCTGACAGTATTATGAATTTGTTGATCCTGATACATGATTGATAGTGACAATAGCGGCTGATGAATCAGAAAATGACTTTGTGATTCTGAGCACATGCAAGCACACATACTATAGCTCTATGTAGGTAACCGAATCTTTGGTGGTACGTAGCGGTGTGTGCTATCCATACAAAGGTTATGGCGTCCGGTTAAAGCTTTTTTTGTCCGGTGAAGTGGTGATAAAACATTGTAAAAGTTTTTATTTTATAGATCAGTGTTTCGATTTTTGTTTTAATTATATCCATATATGCACATACTTATTTTTTAAGTGCCAGGACTTCTCATTGTGAATAATTTTGTTCGTTTTTTCATTTCAGTTTATTATGTCAGCTTTCTGAAAAGATAATATAAAAGCTCCTTTCATCATGGCAAGCACAAGTGAGAGATAGAGGCAGAGGGCGTAAGTATTTTAAATGGCAACCAGAAGCGAGCACTGGCAAAGGCAAAGGTGCTTTGAAAATGAGCAAAACATCGAGGCACGCGCCTTTTGTCACTCCACCT